>NC_089873.1:16180384-16481923 GCF_040182565.1 Anser cygnoides | reverse complement strand
TAATGTGGTTGTGGATCTGGAAGAAGAGTTCTGCAATGGGAGTCAGATGTGCCAAAGACTTGATGGATAGCTGGAGAAGGTCCTGAAAAGAAAACTGGCAAAGGCAGTAAAGTCAGCAAAGCCCTGTCCCTCCTTACATTGTTCCGGACTTTATAAAATAATGAAATTAAGACATAGCCCACTCTTGAACAAATCCCTCTTGCTGGAGTAGGAAGCAAACAACTCTATACTCGACAAACCCAATCAAAATGCTCTCAAGAATTTCAGAACGTATCATTCACTTGAGGGACAGTACAGGGACTCATACCACAGAAAATCAAAAAATCAATACGGACTTAAAATGTATGACCCTCACTGTCTATGTAGAGTTCATACTATAAAGGCTGTTTGCTCTTCTGTTCAATTGTCCGTTCCCTGAGCGTGCAATCCTCAAACATGAGGCTGTTCATCACCCAAGGGTGCAATCGTCAAGCACATTCCACACAACTCTAAGCCTCAAGATGATACTTTGAAGACCTGAATTTCACTGATCAAGAAATTGCATACACTGCTTTTATAATGCTTGGTTGAACATGTAAGAGAGAAAAGCCTCTGCACCTCAGGCTTTAATGCAAAGGTCTGCTCGCTAGCTCACTGCATGCTAAGAAAAATGATCTGCAGGCTGGAACATCTGACATGTGTCATGAGCTTGGCGTGCTCAGCTTGGAGAGGAGAACGAAAGATCTACTGACACTACCACCCTCTACTACCTAAACAAAACTGTAGAAGACAAAGCCAGACAGTTCACAGAAAACATAAAAAAGACAAATGTTTCCATCATCATTTACAGTAAAGGAAATTATGATGAGGTATAGGGAAACAAGCCTCCCAGTGGATCCCAGAGTGATTAAGCTCTGGAAGGGTTCACCCAGAGAGCTGTGCAGTCTCTGCCACTACAGAATTTCATATCTGATTTGGGAAAGGCCCTGAGCAACCCAACCTAACTGTGAAGATGGCTTTGCTTGGGTCAGGAGACTGAACTAAACACAGCAGGTGAGTTGGAGGCTCACTAAGACAAAGGTTCCCTTCACCTAAATTATTCCATGCTTCTGTCATGTTTCATATCTTGGGTTGTTAAGTTTTATAGTTCCATTAGAAATAGTATGAATTTGAAGAAAAAAGTTACTTCAAAGGAAAATTTTTAACGTCTTATAAAATCATGGCTAAATGTCAGTTAATTTTTTCAAACAGTAAAATATAAACTTATAAATAGCTTCAGTCCCTTCAAAACCGCATTTTTTCAGTAAACAATATTCCACTTAAGACAATAACCAGCTACACTTGGGAAATCTTTTGGACTTGATTTAAAATGCATGACAGAAGCCTATCAGTGAAAGAAGATAAATATGCAGTATCTTGATGATTAAATCACACTGAGACCAGAGGAGGCCTGACAGAATGCCTGCTATGCTGCTGCCTTCACAACAAAATTGTTACAAAACTCAAGAGATTGAATTCAGAGGCAAAGCTAACTTTTCTTTAGATTACTTTACATGACTTTTCTTACATGAGGCTTCAGTCTTCTGGTCTGTTTACTTTTTTTTCCAAGAGCTACTTAAAACAGTTCTGTCATATTAAAGTAATGTAACTAATTACTTAATTGTCAAAATTTATCTTATAGATGACATTGAAATACTGGCCTCTAAAAATCATCGATCTACATTTTTCAGCTAAACAAAATATCATCTTCTTAAATCCCTTTTGCCAATAAAGTATAGCTTTTTTAAACAGAACAGGTTATTTCTATAATCCGGTGACTTACAACTAATAGCATAGCTGCTAATTAATTAGTTCCCCTCCTGGCCTAGTTTCCCCACTAACAGCTGTGTAAAGTTAAAATCTTAAGATGGCCAACAAGCAAATACTTTAGAAACGTCATTCAGGTGAGTAAGCAAATCAATTTAGCTATTTAAAGGGAAAAGAAATTCAAGAAAAAAAATCAAGAAAATTGTTCATTTTTTGGATTAGAGAATGAATCTTTGCCACCTCCTAATGCAAGTTCTCCTGGTAAAAGAAATTTTGTTTATTTAGTCATCTGAAGTTTTACACCATCTCAATTTAGTGATCCAACCCAAGGGGCTCTGAGGTTAATGTAAAATCATAGCCTTCATTTTAATATCAGAATTATAAAGCTAGCAAGTTAGATATCTGTTCTGTATTTCTCAGTCAGAAGATATAAAGTAACTACTGTAACTCTGAGGTCTAACCTAACCAACTGCTCAGAATTCTCTGAATTAATTCTTACTTCAACTTTAAGGCTGTGACTGAACTTGAGAATAATATTTAGTAAAACATCTTTTCTTAGTTTTTAAAATTTATGATGTTTTACCACAATTACAATGAAGTTGTTCCAATAATTAATTATCTCTGTTCTGAAAAAAATCCTTGGGTTTTCTGCCTGATTTTATCTCATTTCCTTTTCCATCTCTTGGATCTTTTTATAACATCGTTAGACAGAAATGTTTTCCATTATGAAATTTATGTTCATAGTGGTGATATTAATAGCTGATTACAATTATCGTTAATTTGCTCTTTCATTAGGCAAATAATTTGAGCTTAAGTTTTTTAGTGTGGCATATTTTATCTAGTCCTTCAATAATTCATTACTCTTCTCTCTCGTCTTTTGACTTTTAAACATCTTGCCTGAAATATGAACAGTCAGAACATCGTATTCTATTAACAGATCTAGGAAAATAACTAAAGAATGGTTTAAACTACCACTAGGTTCTTGGCTCTGGTCTAAATGGTTTTTGAAAATTCTTTAGGAAGCTCCAAGTAGCAGTCTCCATGGGAAGCTCACTGCACAAAATGGCATATGAACACACAACAAAAGGTAATCCTAACCTCAGAAATTATAATCTAGTTTAACAGTATGTGAACAGAACAAATAAGGAATTTGAACTGGGGGAAGAAACAACAAAACGATCCTGTTATAATAATCACTAATAGCCTCAAATCATAAGAATTAGAGGACACAAGGAAACAAACAAAAAATTCACAACTGTGCATTGGGTTTACATGGCAAGTGTTTGGTAGCAGGTGGCTGCAGGGGTTGTGTCTGTGAGAAGAGCCCAGCAGCTGCCCCATGTCAGATAAGGGCCAGGTCCAGATGGCTCCAAAAGGGACTCGGCACTGGCCAGAACTGAGACAGTGACCGACACTGGCTGGGCCTCTGTGAGAGCAGATTCAAGAAAGGGACAAGAACTGCTGCTCAACAGCAGCTGTGAGACAGAAGAGTGAGAAGCAGCCCTGAAGCCCCCAAGGTGAGCGCGGCAGGAGGTGCTCCAGGCACGCAGCACAAGTTCCCCTGCGGCCTGTGGAGAGGCCCCTGGTGGAGCAGGCTGTCCCCCTGCAGCCCATGGGTCCCACACGGAGCAGATCTCCACGCTGCAGCCCGTGGAGGAGCCCCCGGTGGAGCAGGTGGATGTGGCCTGGAGGAGGCTGCGGCCCATGGAGAGCCCCCGCAGGAGCAGGCCCCGGGCCGGAGCTGCAGCCCGTGGAGAGGAGCCCATGCAGGAGCAGGGGGTCTGGGGGGAGCTGCCGCCTGTGGGGGACCCGTGCTGTAGCAGTTTGCTCCTGACAGACCCCGTGGTGTAGACCCATCTGGGAGCAGTTCTTGAAGAGCTGCTGCCCGTGGGCAGCCCCCACAGGCTCAGTTCGGGAAGGACGGCATCCCGTGGGAGGGACCCCACGTGGAGCAGGGGCAGGGAGTGACCATGAAGGAGCAGCGGAGCTGAAGCATCAGGGACTGACCGCAGCTCCCCTTCCCTGTTCCCCTGTGCCACTCATGGAGAGGAGGTGGAAGAGCTGAGATTGAAGCTGGGCCTACGAAGAAGCAGGGTGAGGGGAAGGTGATTTTAGTTCACTTTTAGCTTCTCGCTGCTGTAGTCTGCTTGTGATAGTTTATAAATTATATTAATCTCCCTATGCTGAGTCTGGTTTGCCCATGACGATAACTGCTGAGTGATCTCCCTGTCCTTATCTCAAACCTTGAGCCCATTCCATCGTATTTTCTCCCCGCTTCCCTTTGAAGAGGGGGAGTGAGAGAACGGCTGTGGTGGAGTTCAGCTGCCCAGCTGGGTAGAACCAACATAAAGTGGCAATCCCACCACAGGAAAAGCATGGTCATAAAATGTTCTGCAGTGTGTTTATACCAAAGGAAAACTAATTATTTTAATGTATAAACTCATACTAATTATCAGAAAAACAGCAAGATGCTTCTAACACATGCATGCAGGCACTCGTATGAAATCTGTTTACTCCCTGTACAAATTATGGTGATTTCTAAGCAACACTTTTTAACCGAAGGTCCTCCAATCCTAAGTATGTAAAAACCAGAATGGATGACTAGTTCTTCTGCACTTTGCCTTCTTCCATGAACTGTTTGCCTTGAAAGGAAACACGACCTCCTTGAAAGGAAGATGGCTTCTTCTATTCCCTTAGTCAGCTGCTTCTTTTAAGAAATCTGTCAGAGAAAGTCTTCCAGTGAATTGAATATATCACACAATAGGAAAATTTATTCTTTCTTCTTTATTGGGATAGTGTAGGCTTCTTCAGTGCTCTGTGTTGTTTGCTTGCATGTACTGAAATGTTTTCTGTGGAGCTGCTACACTACATTCCTACTTATGCCTCAGCCCTCTGATGAAGAGGATACAAGCTATCATTGCAAAAAAACTTTCTCTAGTACACTTAAAAAGATCTAAATCACAATAAATATAAAATACAAAATCTATAATTTATATAAATTTTATAAATTTATTAAAATGTCTGTCATTTTAAGACAGACTCTGAATTCTACACAGGACTCAAAGGCATATCTTATAGGGTACAAACAGTAATGAAATTGTAGATGCTACAATTAAATACATAATTACCAGACACATGACTAAGTGCTCACTTTGAGCAAAATCAATTAGATTATATAATACCTTACGTAGAAGGAGAGGATACACTCATCTTGAAGGTCAATTTATTAACGTAATAACTTATTTATCATTTACTAATAATTAATTGGTTTTATTATTAATATTACAACAATTTACTGATTTATTAGTACATAGGAAAGAAAGTGTAAGAATAAGCGGTCAATTTGCTGGATGAAAACTCATTGCAAGCACTCAACAAGTTCCTGTGATTGACCCTTGCAGTACAACACAAACCTAAATGATCTGGAACAAGGACTGAAATAATAAAGGGACAAAACAAATAGATTTTTACGGAATTGCACTTATATATAAAGAATTTACAGAACCGCTCATATATATAAAGACAAGAATGAAGACTCTGAAAGACAAGTATAAAGACTGTAGACAATTTTTCATTCTGAGTGATCAGACAGTAAAATGGCAGATGGATTTCCATATGGATGAATGAAACACTATATGAACATGGAGAATACAGAATAAATACCGAATTTAGGATGGCTGAATAAGCAATTGTGAGCACATAGCGGAAGAAGTCTTTCTGTTGATAAACTGTACAGTATAGGGACTAGGTACAGTTAATGACAGAGTATTTTTTCATTGCTTTACAAACTGGCCACCCTTGCTATCAGGGGATCAATTCCACCACAACCTTGCCTCATCTCCTTCTCTCTCAATTTGATGACTCAATCAAAACGGAACCTTCTTCTCACCTCTAGCATATTTCATCCAGATCAAAAAAATAATAATAACATGAACAGGATTAATGAATAGGAAGGACTAATGAACGAAAAGCCATGAAAAATCTCAGAAGACATAATGGAAATTTACTGAGAATATAAAAAAAAAAACCAACCATCTGGCAGCTCGTGAAGCTGGAAGTCAGCATGATGAGAACCAGCCAGAGAACTAACTTCCAGACAGGTATACAAAATTAATTTGCATCCAATGCATTCTTACAGAGGGTGCCAGGGGCTCAGAGCCTTGCTCTATACACAGTTTCTAACACTTACCATTGGTGGATAATGCCAGTAAAACTGCAGTTGGTAGAGTATTTCATCAATTCTATTATTTACTTAACATTCCCCTTTGAAGTGCTCTCTCTGGTTTTCAGAAATAACATCCTCTTTGAAATGAAGATATTCACATTCTTCCAAAATATTATTTAAGGCTTCTGCAGATAACAATAAGTAAGTTATACTTTGCCATATTTGAGTGTATCTTCACAAAGTAAGGGGAAGTAAATGTTTTTAAAACCAAAGCTCAGATTCTGGTGATGTATTTGTTGCCAATTACACTAATGGACACCTGATGATCAATCTACAAGTGATAACAGATGAACTGTTCTGAAAAATAACACCCTACTAAACTGAGAACTAAACATTTTCATTTTTTGTTTGGATTTGGTGTGCAAGAATAACACTGGGTAAAACACTAGAATCTGTACTGCAGGCAAACAGGAGCCGGTGCCCAGAAAACATCTACTCAGAAATTAAATGAAGGGTTCGATTTAATGATTCTATTGAATCAACTTGAATATCTTAGTTGAGGGGAAAAAAAACACACTGGTAGAACAGAGTGCTAGGGAAATTATGAAGATTATGAAATGATTTACTATGTTTATGATCCCTGAGCATTTTTCAAGTTTGAAAGAAAATCATTAGCCAAAAGAAGGAAGACAACTATGGATAAAAGGATATGGAACAGAAACAAGGTAAAGTATGTTGCCATGACTGAAAACCATTCCTTAATGTCTACATGTATCATCAGGGTCTTATTATTTGTCTCACATTATTTCTCCACGCAGTTCCAGGTGGCATCTACCTCTACAAGCTAGTAAAATACGGAACAAGTGTTTTAATGCAACAAAATGGACACATACGCATAGTTTTGTTTAAAAACACAATACTACTGCATTCACCACAGCAGACAGGAAAAAAACACAAAAATAAAGACGTGGTTACCCATCTAACGTACATTATCAACTAGTTTTCTACCTACCACCGTATGTTTTACCACTGATATAAATATCATACACAACATATCAGATGCAATCCTGACCCCATCCCTCTATCATGCCAACCTCTGAATTTTGACTGTCACAACAGCTATTAGGAACAGGATTCTACTTACTGAACTTTACATCCAACATAGTCAAAAGCGATCGTCACTTAGAGGCATTTCTAAAGAATGATTCATCTGATCTACAGTGGACATCTAAATTAGATCTGATGAACTGCCCTCAGGAGTTATCTTTTTCCATTAACCATAAATAGTTTAAACAGTCATCTGAGTTGTAAATACCTATAGCTAGATAATAGACAAGATAGAGATAATTATGCCTTAAGAGGGAAAATAAGCTAAGATTTTCTAGCAACTGACATGTTGAAAGTCTGTTTTAACCCCTGTAGCTCCTAAGCTGGCACATGATACCATAACCACATGCCAAAAGGCATCATCTAGGCAAGACATTCTGTAATCAGTGAGAAGACACAATACAAGCACATTATCCTATTTTGCTTTCATCGAGAAGATAAAATAGCAGAAAACAATATAAACCTGGAAGATGGTAGCACACTTCAATGGTTGCAAACTTGGATCTATTAAAATGGAAACCAGATGGATTTTTTTCATTCACAGTCTCCTAAAGCACCTCACAACTGTCTCGTGGAACATCTTCTAAGAAAGATGATAATATTACCATTCAACCATCAGGACAATTACAATATGGAAAACGCTTAATACCTATTTTAACAGTTATACCAGAATAGAATGAAAATTGCACAAATTACACACCAACCTTAGACAACAACAAAAAACAGAATTTCTGACAAAAACCTTTTCATCCAAAAAATGATCCAGATGATTTAATAGCAGCTTAGACTTGACTACCAAATTGCATCAAGCCATTTAGGCACTTGAATATCTAAAGACTCCTCTGTTTTCAGAGTTACCTATCCAGACATTCAGGGGTCTATGCATGTCCAATACGTCTGCCAATTTAGTTAAGAATAGTGAGTTCCCATTTAGGGTCTTCGAACTGACATTTCTTCACACAAATCATCAGAGGAATGTGATCCTGTAAGCATACTGAAAGCATGTCTGGTACACAGTTCAGAACAAGAGAGAGCAGCAATTTAACTATAAACACAGTAGATAAAATGCTTCACATATTGCCCAGTCATATGAGCTTTGTCCAGGACGCAGACAAATTCAATTTTCTCAGCTTGACAGAACTGAAAGCTATACTCACTATCTTTCAGCAAAGCAAAAAATATGTTTCTCCAGCCAACTAGCAAGGACAGCAAGAATAAGGGAAGATGTCTGGTTTCTGTGGCCTTGGCCCTTCTTCTGGAATTTTTTAGACAGTAGTAATCGCATAAAATATCATTTCTGAAAACAAGAATATCAGGGCTCCTTGTTCATTCCTCTCTTGTCTCTACACATGGCTAAACAGTGGCACACATACAGTGAACAGTACAATCAACCATCTCTGTAAGGCAGCTAAAAAGTACATTTTATCAAGAGAAGGAAAAGATGACCACCCTTCCTCCAATACTTCTCTTTCAAGGAATAATATTAAGGAAAAAGAATTAGATGGCTAAGCACAGGGAGACAGTTCCAGTCTGTATATGTTACTATTCTACAGTTATCCAATTTAGAGATGTTTGATTTACTTTCTTAAGGCAGAAGATACTTCTCTCCAGTATTTACATGGATAGGCTAAGAAGACAGTGCAATTTATCCCTCCCTTTTTGCTTGGCGAATATTCAGCCACACCTAACTTCTCCCGAACAATGCACAGGAAAAGTAGGTCTCTACCACACCTGTGGGTTAGTTCTGATGATACTAAGCATCACAACAGCCAAATCTTCCCCCAGATCTTGCACTGCTTGACTGTCTTCCTCTCTTGATATTCACAAACCTTGTCCACATTGATAGGTAAGTTTGACTTCACAAAACTCATAGAGAGTGTAGAACAGGAAACATGTATTTTCTCTTATTTTGCTCTCCCTTTTGACAGACATATGGGATACAGATATGAAAAATTAGAGTAATGTAACTAGATATTGCTTATTATAACATAAGATTCCCATTGTATAGCATGGCTTTCAAGAGGCTATGACATTGGTTTTTCTGCCAGGGCAAATTACCAGCATTAAATACACCCATAAAGTTTATATATACACATGTGCACCTTACCTCTCTCCATTCCTTGTTTCCAATGGCTTGCGTGTACAAAACACAGACTGTGAAAGGAAAAAAAAGTTTGGTTATTTTCAGAATAGAATGTATTTTTAAATTAAATAAGCTGATTTTGTAGTTTGTTTTCCTGTTGAAATTATTAACAAGGACAGTCAAATAGTAACGTTTCCCCTCAGTTTTCAGTATGCCTACCCAGATCAGTGACAATATGGTTTAGCTGTTGCTGCAATGAGCTAATAAATAGTGTGGTTCTAAAATGGGAGGTGACTTTTATGGCTGACCTCCAGTAAATCACCTAAAATCCTCAGAAGTAAAATTACATAAAAGCAGGTCTTCATTAAATGTGGATGGTCTAACTATCCTGGTTAATCTAATGCACAATTACTTTAAATTATGCCTCTTTCAAGAGATGAGAGAATTAAAATAAAAACAAATGAGGTTCCTACTAGAAAAAGAGACAGGAAATGAAAGTGGAAAAAGGAAAAAATAATTTCTCAGGTATTCTTCCTCAATTTTGCTACAAATTATTCTCATATATTTAAGTATCTTGCATATATATAATTTTTAATTAAAACCTAATAAAATAGATTCTATGATATTTGTCTACCTAAGCTGTGTTTGAAGCATCAAGCAGCACGATCCCACTGTCTTCATGGTCCTTACAGATCCATTCTTCTCCTGTTCTAACCCACCACACGTCCATCTGCAGCTCCCATCACAGGGGTTGGTGACAGAGGTAATACACTGATTATCTGTCTTCCGTACACTGTTACAAGCACCAGTATATGTGTAAATCATTTGCACTTGGAGTACCGTAAACTTTATTTTCTGCAGTTTTGAACTACTCGTAGCTAGCAATTTGAAAGCATTTTTAACCTGAAACTCTCACCCTTTCCTAAATAAGGGAAAGACAGACATGCGAACGCTTTTCTGTGACAAATTCTTCTCCTGTGCCCATCATTAGTTTTCAGCACAAGGTTAAAAATAGTACTATTTTGGGTTGCTGCCTTGAACAATAAACGTAGAAGCCTGGTTTCATTGTCGATGAAGTCAGAATCATAAACTGACCTAAGAAGAAATGAAGGCAAGCTTCAAACTATGTTTTCTTCTTACTTGGAAGGTATTTGTTCAACACTAAAAACACATCAGGCAGTAGTGAATAAGAGGAAGAACAGAAAATAGCAAGTTCAATATTTTAGCTTGACATAGAAGTTAAAAGTTAATACTTTTTTTTTTTCAAATAAGATGTAGAAGAAAAAAGCTTTTACAAAAAAAAAAATCAAAGTCATTTTGTGGAGATGTCTGTCTTTCTACATTTACTTTAAATGAAACCTTGGACAATCGCACTCCTGGCTTTGGTTCCTGCTCATAGTAGGATGAATCCAAAGCAATGAGCCTATTTTTACAGCGCTCTTTGGAGTAAATTGCTGAAGTATATGACATAAAGAATGAAGTTAAATGGGAAAACAGAGTGAAATGGAAGCTATAAAGTCAGCTGTGGATGTGTCTGATGGTTACTGAATTTCTGACTAACCTTTGTATCTATTGAGATCCGTGCCAAGATAATCCTGGCAGATGACCGAAGTGTTGTCAATGGAAGTTTCCATAGATAAAAACAAACTAAGAAATATTCTCTGGAGATAACCCTACTGCTAACATAAAATCACGTAGTCTGTCAAAGATCCCTTCCACTTTCCCCATTGGCAACTCTTTTTTAAACTAATGCTACCGGTTCTGCAATGATAAATATTTTCCAGTCTTCAGAGGTGGTTTCCAAGAATGCAGATGTCTTACTAATTTCAAAAGCTGATATAATTGTGGATTTTGTCCATTTTGCCAACACCCTACATCTAAGTTTGCAACTAAAATTTTCTCATAACTATAACCCCTGTTGAGAATACAACTGAAATTCATTTGGAGAAAAAGCCACTCTTTACAGATAATGTGCACTTTTGCTATTCAAATATTTCTATTGTCTAGTTTTTTCTTAAACATAATCATTTTTCACCATTGATTTCCTGCTTTACTTTTTGTACTACATCCTGCCCTGTGTATTAGTGTTAATACAGTAAATCAAGTAACAATTGTGCATTGCAGCTGTGGAACAGAAAGAATATTAAAAAATGAGAGATTTAATATTGAGGAGAAGAAAGCAACAATACAACTGTAAAACACCCTCTACTATCAAATTTTCAGAAAAGAAGCATTCTGGCACTGCCTTATCTCCCCAGTTTATGAAGCCAAATGAAAGAAAAGCTATGAAAAGAAAAAAATAAAAAAAGATTACTGCTGGATAGTTTTAGTCTCCTACTATGGTTGATGAGATGGGAGTCACAACATGTAAAAGGGTTAAAAAATAGTAAAGCTACACCTTAAAGCTAATTCAGTCTCTTACTCTATTTCTACCTTTTGGAAGGCTGCTAACACCCCTCTGTCTGTTGAAGTCAGTTTCTTCATGGTCAATTTACTATTATTTGGGTTTTTCTCTTTGGAGGACATAGAGTAAGCAATGCCATCCTTCTCACTTCTTCACGGCTTAACATTAGAAGACTTCTGTTCCCTTCCACTCCCAGGGGCTCCCCAGTGCTTCCAAAACTACAACCCAGGAGTGGGACCACATCTCTAGTTTAAGAATCATTTATATACTTAGATTATTATTATTATTCTTAAATGAGGAGAAAGGACCTAAGAGTCTGTACTATGACATGACTAGCAATTTTCTGCTATTTAGCTAAGCTGCAGATATGGCATGTACTTAATATATAACTAAGACAGACTAATAGTCATCATCAGTAATATTTATTTTATTATACATGCAAAATGCAAGTTTGACAGTAATACGGAAATGTGCATCTCATAAACTACATTTCAAAAAAAGTCAGTCTTGGATGTAAAGAAATAGGATAATGAAAGCCCCAGGAAAGACACACATTCCAGACTACCTGATAAATACTTTGCAGATTTAGAACAATTTAAAAATTTCTACTTTCTTCTAAAACTGCTTGACCCACAGATTGTCACAAAACTGTCCATGTTATTGGTCTCCACTGGTGTCATGATTTACTAACCTTAATGGCTTCTGGAGAGAAGGTTTTATAAAGACCCTAAACAACTTCTTCAAAGTAATTTGCAACTGAAGAAATTCAGCTTTTTCTGTATGAGCTCTTCCAAAAGAAGATACCAATAGTCAGAAATATTAACTTTTAGTCATTTTAAACTCTGGACACTTACAACACAGTGTCAAATTCTACATAAATGTAATTAAATCTTTCCGTGAAGAAGAGGGCAGATGTTTCAATCGTTATCATTCACGTCTAGATTCAGTTCCCAAAATTCTGTAGTTTGCCACTCTCATTTTCCCACATAGTTTGGGCTTCCCTTATCCTACGCTTGTCCTCTCCTATTCAATGCTTATATACTCAACATTTAGCCTGGCAACTGTAACATCCAAACTGCCCACCTCAGTCTTCCTGAACATAAAAACATCTACTCCCTTTCAAGAAAGTCTTAGCCACAGCACAGTTGGCCTTGGCTCCACGCAACCTAAATCTTTTCATGATCCAGCACCCAGTTCACACCATTACCATTAAAATGTTTTTGCCCAGCTGTCCCAAGGAAGACACACCAACTTAATCCGTATCTCCTCTGCAGAAGGTCTTAAACCTGTCCCACCATGGAAGCACTGCTTTAGCTCAGTCTCTATGAGAAAAATTGAAAAGAATGGTTTTTCTCAAAAATTTTGCTACGAAAAACAGTACCTCCAAACTGGAAAGACAGAAAGGTCCAAATTACAGTAAATCAGTATATATGACTTGCTTTGACACCACTGAAGTATTGTCAGTAGGAGACTTCAGTATTGTTTAAAATACTTCATGAGTATTCAAGGGCTATCCAAGTCTGTCCCATCTATGTCTAATAACTCTGCATTATTTTGGTAATTTGCCTCTAGGGATCCCTCTTGGCATGAATATTCTAGATTGCAGTGAAGTGGCTGGCATTTGAATGAATACTGAGTAGTAATTACAGTATCAAAAAAGGCTAAGCAAGCTTCCTCAGAGTACTGGAGAAATCACAGGTTCCTCTTTATTTTCAGGAGAAGGCAGCTTTTGTGGACATGGGAGTCAACTATATTCATGTGTGACTCTCTAAGCAGAAGACCAAGAAGTCAAAATTCAATTTTCACAGTAACTATGATCCCTAAGTAACAGCACTGCAGTTTAAAACACCTATTAGAATTGGTCTACTCAAATCCAATGAGATCTGAACACAGAGAGTAACTCTGCATGGCTCTAACTTTTACGAGATCTGATGGTTGCGAATGCAGTGTGTCTAATAGTGGATCTTGTGACAGTGGTATGATGCTGGTTTTGACACCCTTTTTAGCTAACAGGACAAAGTTACTGTATACAGACCAGTGTAAGAATGGCCTTTGTCCAAACAAACAGACACAGTGGAAAGGTATCCTGCTATACTTCCAAGTAGAGAAAAGAATAGCACTTTTTATACCATGCTCTCTTATCCCTTTAACTGTTACAGTAGGGCCATATGTCTGCATGGAAATAAAGGACACTGGCAGCAAACTGATCAGCTAGTAAAAAGCTTCCACAATACTAAATCTACACTGTTTGGAGGGTATCCATAATCAAAGCTGCTTTGCCAAGTCATTTCTTGAGCGTGAGTACAGTACGAGCACTTTCAGATTTAACAGTTTCCCCATTCTCTCTTTACTAAGGCCAGTAATACTGTATTACATGTTTTTAATCTGCTAGCCTGAGACAGATAGGCCTGATTGGCAGAATAACTGGATGCTTACAGCGTGAGCCTGGATGCTTACAGCGTGAGCCTAGACCTCCAAAGCACACCATCAATTTGAGTGCTTTAAATAAGCTACTTACCAGAAACAGGAAAGCCGTATGTTTGGAAGTGATAGGCAAAGTTATGATGCTTTAAAAAATATTTCCACATACTTCACCTTGAATCTATAAAAAATACCACCGGATTACTTCTCAGAAATATTTTAAAGATAGATAGTAAGGTTTCTACAGGTTTTCCTATCCCTTCCCTGGCGTGGGTCACCCACCAGCCACAATCCCTTGTAGAGGTATCCCTGCTCCAGCGTGGGCTGCCCACAGACCATAGACTCTTCAGAAGTCTTTTGCACGGAGTGTCTTGTTTAAAGAGTGCATTCCCAGCAGCACATCTTCAAAAGTATGGCTCCAGGAGAATCTTCAGCAGCTGTGTCTCTAGCCCCTAGCTGCTGCCACTTTCTTTCTGAAATGCGTTTTGGCAGGGGCACTGTGTGCTCCCCTGGCTGGCAGAAGTTCCAGCTGGCAGTGGTTACTCACAAGGCTTCCAGAGCTGACTGCAACTAGCTGTGACAGCCACAGAGTGATGCGTGGCCTCCTCCCACACAAGTCACACGGCAGTCGCCTGCTACTCAAATCCTGTGATTTATGCCTAATACAGTTTCCTACCTGAGAAAATCTTGAAGCACTTATCCCTAATAGTATTTAAGTTTAAAAACTAGACATCTCATCGCTTTTGCTGAAAGATGCCTTGATTCAACACAGAAAGCCCTGAATTTAATTCATCAGGGGCAACATACCATTGACCACTTTTCAAAATTGCTTAAAAACCAGTTTGCTATATGCAAGATACTCAGTTCTGCTTCTGCATGATTTCTCTACATCAGAAGTATGGTACTGCCTATGTCTCCATTTAAAAAAAAAAAAAAAGTTTTAAAGCTTAGAAATGTCAAAGGCACTCCTAGCTTCATGCAGCTTTTCCCCAGGAAGCAGAAGTAATCAAAGTCTATTGTGGAATCTCTCTCAAGAAACTTTTGATTAAGAACTGACAAATAGACCCTTACAAAAGTACTCGAATGTTTGGCACTGCCACATGACTCAGTATTCAAGTACATCCCATCAGGACATGGTTACACGTCCAGACAGAAAATGCAAGCATGTATGTCTCGGGTTACTTGCAATGTCAGTAAGCACAACATACAGTATTTATTCTACAGAAGAAAAGCCCAGGCTTATTAAAAAAAAAAAAAAAAGGAACACAGATAAAAATAGACATGGAGAGCTGTAGAAGAGACAACATGACCGAGACAACATAATCTAATGACTAGTCAGTTAACACTGAAGAAGTACTTTGATCAACCACTATCAGGAAAAAAGCAAACAAAATTAGAGGACAATATGTACTAGCAGCGAGAAGTGCTCCCAGTTTATCAAGTAGCTTTGAAAACAATCTAGAACAACATATAATTATTTTTTTAAAAAATAATGTTTTTTCTGCATTAATTAATTTTAAGAAAATGTAGCTTGACTGCTCAACTAAGGGACCATGTAGTTCAGGAAAGCAGGAGCGATTACAGAGTCTTTAAAATTCCAGTTCCTGTAATAGGAGCTATGAGCATAACCAGCACTGTTTTACATAATTGTCACAAAGACAACGTAAACCTAACTGACATCAAGAAACCACCCGTCTAATTTTTTATCCAGTGTTTACAAGTTTGGAATATAAGATGAGGAGATAAAATAATATGCTATATACTTACTTGGATCAGATTTAGAAAATGTATCTCTGTCCAAAAGATTTCTGTTTAAAAAGAGAGAGAGAAGTCATCTTAATAAAAATGGTAAAAAATACAGATCAGACACCAATGTACGTATGTTTCTAACAATACTGATCAGAAGTCTGCTTAGTTTTTTTCCCCTCCTACTGCATAAGATTTACTTGAAGTCAGTCAGCACCATCCCTTGAGTCCTCTCACCCTTCTTTTTGTTATACATTCTGGATTTGAGCAAACTAAACCTTAAAGCTCCAGTATTTTGAAGTGAGAAGTGACATGTAACAAGCACATTGAATATATGTAAGGGACGTCAGGAACAGAAATAACTTTAAATCAACAACTTCTACCATGCCAGTTGAACTGAAAAAAGCTTGGACTTCTTAAGAGAATGGTTATGAGATCTCAGAACCATCAGCAAATACCTAAAAGAATTTATCATGTATGAGTAAGGTTAAGCAAAACTAAAGAATAAACAGGACATATATCAAAAATAGGAAATTTCTAAGCACCTACAAAAAAAAAAAAGTAGGGAGAACAAATTTCTTTGTTACGTGATACAGTCCTAATGTCATGGCCATACTTGAGCCATCTTATTACTACAAATAAGTCTAGAGAAGCAGGACTGACCAAAAAAAACATTCTTTCACAGAAAGCAATTCATCATCCCAACCATTTCATCATCCAAAATTAAAAAAAAAAAAAGATTAAAAAGAAAATAATAATAATAATAAAAAAAAGGTTTTGACAAACCTGAAAAATGACCTGAAAACAGAAAACTATTGAACAGGGACAAGAAAGAGTTATTAAACTTAGGCAGCTAGATTAAGTTAGGTATTAATCAAGAGCAAAAAAAGCAGAATGGAGAATAGCAGTACATACAGCAGTAATGTTAAAATGGTTCTAGGCATCGCAATAGACTACAAATTGAATGCAAGTCAAAAACCTCGTGCCTTCGGAAAACAGGGCTTACTATTAAATAAACATATCAAATAAACAAGATTTAATAAACAAAAATGCCACTTTGGAGTAATTGTCTGATATTCTTAATGCTGGTAAACACTCAGTTCCAACAATAAAGTTTTAGGCATGCCAATGTCTTGCATTCCAAGGAATTCATGGAGCCACTAGAGTCCAGAAGAAGCAAAAATCTAGGACTGTCTAAGAAGAAAACAATGCTGATCCTCATGTAGGCAGAACGAGAAGGAACAGGCCTGACCACAAGCTGAGTCTTCGGCACAGCAAGTACAGAAGTTGAACTTTCCCATTGTTTTACCATCTTTTGTTGTTAAAGGTGGCCAGACATGATGTGAAATCTCCGCCACTGAAGGTCTTTAAGAACACATTAGGTAGCTGCAAGTCCTAATTAGTCCTTTGATCCTACCCTGGAGCTAGAGGATGTATCAAATAACCAGTTTACATCCCTTACAACTTATTATTTTTAATAATTAGTGCAGCCTCGTTAAAGGTCATCATTTATTACTCTCATTCAGATCTAAATCACATTTTCATGCTACTGCACAGTGCTGAAATGCATATTAATGTGTTGTTAAATATAGGTTTTTTAAGCAGTCCATTCAGACTTCAACAAGGAAAAAATACTGGATCTCCAGCTTATATATTGCCAAATCCACAAGTCAGAACAAGCAATATGAAAAAAGATAGCTTTAAAAGAACGGTATATTTATTTTAGCCAAAGGATTAAGATAAGCATTTGTGAATGAACCTGAAGTCTGCACATACTTCTTCAGAACTTCTCTAATCCATTCAGAAATGGGATTTTTATATGTCCATGTTTATATTCAGAGAGACTGTATTCAATCTTAACCAACAATGTGCAAATATATATTGAAATCTTAACAAACCAAGGAAAAACAGTATTTTCGAGTTTCTATTTAATAATGACCACTACAAACTGCTTCAAAGTATGGTACAGAAAGTTCTGCAATGCCAGAATTGCCAATCTAAAATGAAAATCGTGTCTTATTTCATTTTAATTATACGTACCTAGATATGTCATTAATTTGTGGTAACTAGATTGTTTTTATTATCTCAAAATGAGTATCTGAGAATGTTATAAAACTCTAGAAAAATTCAGATTAAGGGTTGTACGAAAAAAATAGCACATTAGGTTATGGGTAGTCCTCCCGTAGTTAGATAGACTGGCCATACCAGGTATCATAAAGTTCAGTCTATCCTGCTACTCTGATTCCAAGAGAGGCAAAAAGTACCTGCCATGGGAAGATGTAAGAACAAGGTAAGAATCTGTAACACTGCCTGAGAATCTTCCTAGTCATCAACCATTCACTGCTCAGGGACTTAATGAACTAAAACACTGCCATACAGCCAACATCCCTTAAAGGAGGGTAAGGCTTGAGATACTGCAGTTTAACACAGTAACTCAGGTCAGTAAGTATCCCTAATTCACAGTTTTGAGATGATATAGCTTGTAATATCCTCAATTTGATCCTTTGTACATTTTACCATAAATAAACAATGTCTTCAGCAAAGTTTGCAGACACGTCTGATTTTCCAAATCATTAATAACCAACTAAAATAGCAACACAAGAACTTAGCAGGCTGTTCAAGCAACGCAGGCAATTTTGGAAGGAATTTAAAGACCAATGTCAACAGGAAAAAAAGAGCCTGATTTTCCCACTAATTCCTCTAATAGCTCAAGAGACTGCACAATTTCCTTTGTGCATTTTCATTTCAGTGGGAAAACAATCAAAATGTTCCTTTAAATATATGAAAACTGCATGGCACAGAAGCATACAACAAGCTACCACCAGAAGAAATGCAAAAAGCAAAAGGAGAAAGAATACTGGATGAACTTCTAGAATTTTATGTAGTCTTTATCCCCTTAATTGTCAACAGCACTTTCTGCACAGTCTTAGCAGAAAACATTTTTCCTTAGAAAAGCATTATCTTTGTTAGTACACTGTTTTGCCTCAGGAAATGGTCCTAGGAAAGCTCACAAACTCAGAAACTAGAAATGCCCAAAACTTCTGTTACTTCCTCCTAACCAAAATAACAAGAGAAACAGACTTCTATTTCAGCTGAACATAGTGAACGTATTCTTTCTCTACCCATTATGCCTTTCAGATAAACAATGCGAAAAGACAGGAAAAGGAAATCATTAGGAAGGATAAAAAAGAATCCTTTTTTTTTTTTTTTAACCTGGAGGAACATGTACATCAATTACCTATAGCAAAAAAGCCCAGTAACATCTGTGCAGAAAGCATTATTCTACCATCAACAGATCCTGAAGGAATTCATTTTGCACCTGTTCTGGACAAATTCTGGAGTGGACCTTCCAAAACACTTGCAGTAGCATTGATGACTAAGGGAAAAAACCAACCAAACAAACAAAAAAGAAATAGGAGTCATGGCAATAACACCTACTTAGACTACACTGGAAAATACAAGGGAGATTAGAAGATTAGAATTGCTCGAATAAAGATTTCTTTATCTGTATAACGAGAGTAATTTCCCCAAGTAAAAAAAAAAATAAAAATAATACAAATCTGTAAAAGGAGAAGTTAAAACATTTAGCTATGCCTTGCAGAATCACGTTATTCACAGAGTTTCACAAACTCCAGAAAGGTTTGTCAATATGATACAGTTTCTGCCCAGTACTTTGCTTCAAAAATTTTCTACGTTTCATGTAAAACTTTAAGATCTCATATTTCTAAACCAGATTTTTTTTTATGATTAAATGATCTAGTCAGCTGTGGTAGCTGAACAGAAATCATTATTATGTTGCTTTGTGTGATCTGAATATACTGTATATACATAACATATATATGTTGACAAAGACTGACCTACCTTAAAAAATAGCATTTACTCACCTTGTTCATGAATACTTTCCTTCTAATTTGACTTTTTTTAAATGATCAATGTATTAACTTCCTGCTCGGTAATTTTCTGTTATAAATTTAACCCTTCTTATGCTTAACTTAGAAGTAAATTCGATTCCTCCATCAGAAATGCCAGAAATCTGGCACTGCAGAACAGACCACAGGAAATACAGAACTGAATATTTTAAAGTCTATTTCCCTTGTTTCAAAAAACTGTTCATTTTACTGGACAAATACCTGTTCCTATCCCGACCCCACAAGGTGGGGTTTTGTTTGTTTTGTTCTGTTTTTTCCTCCATCTCGTTCCCCACCCAAGTGACCGCTATGTGTGACGAGCCACGTTTTCCTGGAAATGGCCCAATGCCTGTCTCTGAACAGGAAGCTGTGAATAAATTCTGTATTTTGCTTCACCTATTAAACTGTCTTTTATACCAACCCACCAGTTTTCTCACTTCTGCCTCTGCAATTCACTCCCCCATCCCACTGGTAACAAAATTTAGTTACCCATGCAAGACTGATTTCATTTTTTAGAAAACATACATTGTCAATGTATTAGATTCTTCTATTAGCATACCCCTACTTTTCTCAAAGTACACTTGAATTACTCCCTGGGAAAAGGAATTGTTCATTAATCAGTTATCCTGGTTTGGGCTGGAAAAGAGTTAATTTTATTCAGAGGCTTGTATAATGCTACGTTTTGGATTTGTGATGCAAATACTGCTGATAGCACACTGATGTTTAGTTGTTGCAGGACAGTGTTTACACAGAGCCGAGGACTTCTCTGGTGCTCGTGCTGCCCTGCCAGCGAGCAGGCTGGGGGTGCACCAGGAGCTGGGGGGGACAGAACCGGGACAGCTGGCCCAGGCTGACCAAAGGGATGTCCCTTGCCACCTGATGTCACGCTCAGCAACACGAGCTGGTGGGAAAGAACGAAGAAACGGGGACATTTGGAGTGACGGTGTTTGTCTTCCCAAGAAACACATGATGAGCCCTGCTTTCCTGGGAATGGCCGAACACGGGAAGCAGCAAATTAACTTCTTGTTCTGCTTTGCTTGTCCATGCAGCTTTGGCTTACCTAGTTCATTAAACGAATGCGTTTAAATTTCCTTCACTTATTAACAGGCCCATGCGCTTTTTTTAAGGAACATCCTGAATAATAGAAGTATTTCCTCTTTATTTTTTGTGCAGAACAACATCCATTTTACTACTGACCGTAACTTAACTATATTACACCTTAGTAGTCACCGTCCCTCAACTTTAACTGATACCATTGGACGTGCAACAGTCAGCCCTAAGACGACGTATGGTCCAGAGAGTCTACTTGAGTGAAGAGTCCACTTGACTTCTTGCAGAGTAATTTCACAAACAACCACTCAGCTGTAGTGCTAGCTTAAGTAGTCACCCTTCCATAGCTACTCTGCTCTTCTCCTGTATTCTGCCAAAACGCAATAAAAAGGAAGCTAGTAGCCTCCACGTCTCTAGATCCAAAATGCCCTGGACCTCAAAGTAGACCAGGCAATTTCTCAGAGTTTTACCTTCTTTTCAGAATGACTGGTTCTTTTAGGAAAGGCCCAGAGGTGAGAAACTGGTGGCTCTCTTGACTAAGAGGCAATTAGGATGATCTCTTACTTTCTTTTCAGATTGCCTCCCCTCTTTGGGGCATTTAAGGGACTGGGAAGAAAGCAAACACATCTCTGACAAGCAAACTTAAGAAAACATCCACAGTATCTCTTTGGAGAAGTAACTGACTCTTCTTGTTCAGAAGAAGATGAACTAATTGTCAGCCTCCCAAGTAACATCCTTTGTCAACCTGCGAACAGATTGGTTCAGATGTCACTCCCTGGAGAAAGAGGAAAGCAAGTTCTTATGGCAACACACAGAAAACCTTCTCTGGCTAGATGTACAAAAACAGTTTTAGGTCGACACCTCTACTAAAACTGCTGACTGCTCTTGGGGGTTAAAACAACAACGAAATTGCCAAATTTGCATACTTCAACATAGCAATAGTTTTGCAGCTGTTGTTTTGTGGAAACTGACTAGAAATAGTTAGGAAAAGATACTCTTACAGAGGAAGCAGACCTGTACAGATACTTGGTCTGTTCCACTTTAATTTAATGTCCATTTAGGAACATATCCTGGGTTTTGGCTGGGATAAAGTTAATTTTCTTCAGAGTGGCTGGTTTGGTGCTGTGTTTGGGATTTGGGAGAAAATAATGCTGATAACTCATCGATGTTCTAGGTGTTGCAGAGCAGTGCTTCTACAGAGGCAAGGACTTTTCAGCTTCTCATGCTGCCCTGCCAGTGAGGGCACTGGGGGTGCACGAGGAGCTGGGAGAGGACAGAACCGGGACAGCTGGCCCAAACTGGCCAAAGGGATGTCCCATACCATATGGCATCATGGTGAACAATAAAACCATGTGTTTTTTACAATAAAACCAAGGGGTTGTTGGCCAGGGGGCTGCTGCTCGAGGATTGGCTGGGCATCAGTTGGCTGGTGGTGAGCAACTGCATTGTACATCACTCACTTTGCCTTTTTTTTCCCCATTTGTTTATTTCTTTTTTCCCCTCTTTCTTTCTTATTGAACTGCCCTTATCTCAACCCACAAGTTCTTGCACTTTTCTTTTTATTTTTCTCCCCCATCCCACTGCGGAGTGGGAGGTGAACGAATGGCTGTGCTGTGATTAGCTGTCTGCCTGGTTGAACCACAACGGCACAACACAAACTGGTTGAACTCTGCTTCAGCACAAGCCCAACTATTACTTGAAAACAACAAAATGAGCCATCTATATTTATATTCCTAATGCTAGGCAGCTAAACAGTCTGTAGCTCTGAGCTTCTAAGATGTATCCTGGGCGATGGCACTAAGGATCCCTGGCAGCCCAAGGATCTGTCAGTTCAAGCTAATGTCAACTCACCAGTCCTTCTCCAGCTGCTTTTACCCAGTCCATCCAAGCCTGTGGAGATGCTGTTCTATTTTGGATATGGTTTCTTTAAGGATATATAGTTAACAGAATATTTTATTAATGTGTAACAATATATAAAGCATAAAAGCAGATTTTGCACGGTTTTTCTGAAACAGTTCTTAAAAGGTATACATCAAAGAAGTCATTTAGAAAGTGAATGTATACCATCCATGTGTGATTCCTCATTCCTTCTCAGCCACTGTGGGCTGAGGGAGGAGGCATTGCTTAGATGGGCAGAGAAAGAAAGGAAAGAAAATAAGGAAAACAGTACTAATACAGAAAGCCTTAATACAGTTGAAGCTGTCACACACTTCCTAGTACCTAGTCCTTTTTCTGCTGTCAGGCTTTCCCTTGTATTCCCTTCCTGAGGCCTAAGACTGTCAGCTTTAGCTGTGGGAGGGCGTCACAGCCAGCTGCCGGCGAGCATCCCACAGGAGGATGAAGTTCATGGTGGTGGCAGGGCTGGCGCAGGACGTCTCAGGAGGAGTACGATGTTGATGGTTCCTTCCTCCAAACTCTGAGGCTCGCTACTGTGCCCTTCTGTGCAGGTCACAGCTAGCCCATTCTACACAAAACAACCACTCGCTACAACTACCTGCAGAAAAACTCTGGTTATATCACACAATTATACAAGCCAAAGTGAAACTATCTCAGCAGCAGCCAACCGGTCAGTAGAAACCCAAACAAAGCTCCAGCTGGGCAGAGACAAGTTCAGACAGAAGCTGACAAGTCCCGAGACCTTGCACAACTTGTACGAAACCTGGGACCTGTTCCTAACAGCAGCAAGTCTGCGTCTACAGGGCCACAGATCTCAAATTCTTAAATTCTACAGCTCACACGTGTGCCTGCTTGAAGTGCAAACAATACAGACACGTACGGGAAAACCCAACCATGCAGGCCACTGGGAATGCACCTCCGTGAGTGTTTTGAAGGACACTGCCACCCATGTATATGCTTCTGTTTTTTCTTTTTTCCTGAAACACCAGTTTTCCTCAGCTGAAGCCAGCTGGTTGTCTAGGAAGTTTCATTTCAAAGAAAAAGACATGCAAGATCAACCTTCTGTTGTCAGCCATACATAACCACTACACGGATTTTTAATCCAGCCTGGACACACGTACGCAAAAGGGCAGGTAAATGAAAACCAGACTTACAGACTTACAATCAGGATGAATTTTAGTTCCTGTACTTTGTATTATACCGAGTTACAAGCTCAAAGAATTTATGTAGGGTCTCTCTCTTGTCACGGCATCTTTCTGCCATGGGAATTTCTATCAAATGATTAATATTCCAAATACCAAGGAGGCAGGTATTCGGGCCAGAGAGAAGAGACCTTGCTAAAAATCAATCCTTAGGACAATCAAAGATATAATTAAACATGCTGTTGGGTACCACAACCGCCAGAAAGCAACTGGTTAAGACTTCCAGACAGCCAAGCAAATGGAAAGGCAAAAACCCAGAGGTAGTAAGTTTTGTTCCTCCACGCAAGAAACTTGAAAACAGATTATTTTCATAACTGAGAACAGGATTTGCTTAATTCCATTCAGCCCATTCATTAACATGAGATTTCTGTACAAATTGTGAAGCAGCAGAGAGTTCATTCAAATGAGGTACAGGCAAGCAAATGTATTTCTGCTGAATTAACCAGAAGGAGTCTGTGCTGCCTGCTCTGGGAATACCGACAGCGTAGAGCCTGCCTGGCACAAACCCAGAATGCTGAGGACAGTCTGCTCGACCCTGCATAAAGCCTAGCAGACCCATGTCAGTATTTTATAAAACTTTTCCCATCTCTCTGATGACCATGGCATCTTTGATATAATACTAGAAGTCATAAAATGATCAAACTACAGCTTCACTTTCCTATAGATACACACAAATTACTCTTAGGAAGACAATTCTGTTTGATAACTTCTCATTCAGTAAGTAAATTAACATGGGACATAATGAAACTCTTGGCCCTCCTTATAAGATAAGGTTTCATAAAGACTGTGGCTCAATCAGGAGACTCCAGGTCAGTCCACACCGCAACCATGTGGAGCAGATGACCATTATACAGATCACAACAAAAACTGAAAAACTTGAGAGCCCACTGAGTAACTGCACTGACAGTAGGGAAGGTGGGACCAGGATATGAAGTTCCTCCAACATTTAACATGCAACTGGATTGCAATTAACAAAGAACACGACCAGAGAGGGACATACGGGATGGCAGGCACGAGATGAGCAATCTCAAATGTTCCCATTACTTCCTTCCGTGAAACGTGGCCTGGAGCTTACCTCCTGTTCACATGGGACTGCAAGTTTCCACCCACAGCTTCTAAGTGTAGATTCAAGTCTAGACATACGCCTAAATCGGTGTGCTATGCAAATACACCTTTGGAGGAAAAGGAACCTTTTGGCTGGAAAACAACAGTAAAGATAAAAAACAACCTATATTCTCTTTCACTTATCGACTGGAAGGCCAAGGTCCTGATCCTTTCTTTCACCACAGGACAATCATCCAAAGTGATGCCAGTCCACAATCAAAAAAAGACTGCATGGCAGGTGACAGTCTTCATCAGACCACAGATACACTCCTGGGTGCATGACGGAGGGAGCTACAGGGTGCAGAGAGAGACGGCTTCTAAAACTGGTCCAGGCAACAGTGGACTCTTACCAAAACCAAAGGATCCCTTGGGATGAGATGTTTAAGTTGTTCTGCCACATTAGATCTGGCCCTTGAGCCAAAGAATATAGATTCCTTATAAAAAAGCCTTAGAAGCTTAGAAATCTACATCTTACAAGATTTGGAAGAAGACCGTAAACTTTTTGTCTGATAGACACTGGGTAGTAATAATTAGAAAGAATTAAATGACCATCTTGCCTTCCTAGTATTTCTAAAACTACAGCCAATGCTGGCATTCAATGAGCAAAGAGTATCACAGGAAAGATTTTTATTCATAAAGAAGCCCTGGAAGAGCATCAACTGACATTCATAGACAAAGATTTTCCATGCCATGAGATGCACCTCACCTAACGGCTGCCTCGCAGGACCCCAAAGCTAAAGCAGGCTGGCTTGCAGAATAAAAAGTCATGCAACCCCATCTGCATAGTACTGAAACCTGGCTGGTTTGATCACGTTGACAGTACTGGCATGCTGAGCAAACTGACTTGGGAAATGCCAACAGATGAACCACACTGGAATGTGAGTAGAAGCTGAACAGTAGAAGCCTTATTGAATAAACAGAAATAACAAAAACAAAACAAAACAAAAAAAACAGAGTTAAAAGGATTATCTAGAATCAGAAGTTTGTTTTGTGACACAGTCAGACATAGAACCAAACACCTTGCACTGCTTCACTAGCCACCAATTACACCACATGTGTAAACTGAAAGAAGTTCCCATTATTACTATAATCAAAACAAATAAATAAGGCAAAAAATATCTAAGAAAAAAGTGTAATTATCAGCTGATAACTACTGATATAAACTAGTAATCAAATTGGCTCTACAACTCTGCAGATATCAAGAGAAAATTAATGTCATGACTCAAACTATTTCCAAAGCATTTCTCTCCGTATGTTTAAGTATACACAACTGCTAATTATTAAAGATTTTCAGCATTCCCTGAACTTTGCACAGTGGACTCTTGCTGTATTTCACAATTTCGTTTGGCACTGCTTTTCCAGCGCTTTAGCCAATGAATGTGTTTACAGATGAATCACAGCCATATGTTACTGGTTAATCTCTGCCCCATTCACTTTACACTCAATTTCAAAGCATGATTTTGCAATCAAAAGCTGTCACTCCAGCACATGAAGAAGGGAATCACCTGGGTAATTCCCATCCTTCTGCACTTGATATTGAGACATACCAGGGTGAAAAACTGTTTTTAAAACTTTTTTTCCTGCTTCAACAAAGCAGACATGGCTTTTGAAGAGATGTACAGAGAAACTGACATGTAAACTAAGTCCTGAAATTAGCTATAAATAAGGTAACTAACATCAGAAATGATCGGCTATATCATACACCTGCCTTTCTTTATTATCTGATGGATTCTCAAATAACTATAAAACTAAGGTTAGAAGCAAACATTGCAGGTTGATACAAACAATACCTGGAAGGAAATAAACTTCCATTATCGTGAACTGGGTCAAAACTAGCACAAGAATTCTGCCATCTTTAATGGTGACAGGTTATTTGAAAAACCTGAAAGTAATATAAAAGGTCCTGGATTGCTTTTACACATAACAGCATGCCTTTCACGGGACCAAGGTTTCTGTGGTTGCTGCTAGTAAACTTTGTGCAGACAGGCAGAGCATCAGCGTGTTCCTTTGTCAGCCTAACGTCAGATTTAGTATTCCAAATTCAATCGTATTACATTTCTCATGGCCTCTGCCTTCTTCTGACATGCACCCCTGATAAAACACCAAGCCGTACTTTATTTGCTAAGGGAAGAGAGGAAGCAGTCTGACAATTTAAGCTTCTTTCCTCTCGCTAGCAGCAGCAACTCTCGGGCAGCTACAGCAGAAAATGGAGCGCCGGGCTGTAGTACAAACTTTGCCTCGTCTCGCATCAGGAAACCACACTGACACTTCAAATCAGCCGCTGGACGCTGCCAACTCTGCCGGCGAAAGGAACGGCTGCTTTCCAACTACGAGCACGTATTTTAGCGGTGCTGCGAAACGTGAATGGAAATACACACGTAGAAAGCCACAGAAAATAATTTTAGACCTCCAACAGAAAACGCTCTGTTCCCTCAAGGGAGAAAGCGTTATTTTTGAAATACCGATAAACACACCGAGGCCAAATAAATGTTGAGGAACGAAACTGTACACACTGGGATTTCTGTTACAGGCGTGCATTTTCTTATTTTTAGTTTATTAGCGACAACGTTAGGGTAAAACGTGACGAGCTTACACGCCCGGTTTCGCAATACTTTTGCAAGAGAGCCTTCAAAAAATAAAAATACACGAAGGGATTACTCCGGATGGGAGTTTTTTCCTTCCTCACCCGCGGCACTTGGGACAGCTCCAGAAGTTAAAGAGCTGCTGGAGGAGGCGAGGCGCGGGCACGGCGCGGCGCCCCTCGCCCTGCTCCTCACACGGCTGGCTCGGGAGGGACCCGAATGGGACACGGGAGGGACCCGGCAGCGACAACCGGGGCCACAGCAGCCGCTGTCCCCCGGGGGACCCGCAGCAGCCCCGCCGAGGGCTCGGTGTCCGAGCAGCCGCCGCCCCGTCCCCCCGCCGCTGAGGGGGGCACCCCCGGGAGCCGTCCCCCGGCCGCCGCCTCACCTGCAGGACACGGAGAGCTCCACCTTCGTGGCCGGGATGCTGGAGCTGAGCGCGTTAAAATCCCCCACGGACGCCATGTTGGGGAACCCCCCGCTCCTGGCCGGCTTCTCCAGCCCGAACATGGATGGGGCAGCGCGGAGAGGGAGAGGATGGAGGAGGGAGAGAGAGAGGGAGGGAGGGAGGGAGGGAGGCGGCGCCAGGCGGCCCTCCCCACAGCGCCACGCCGTCACCGCGAGCGGGAGCCGCCGCCTGAGGGGACGCGGTGCAAGAAGCAACTTCAGGGGCAGCCACGGCGATGTTTCAGCCGGGAGCGGAGGGCGGTGGCTCCGCTGTGAGGTGGTGGCTCCGCCGTGAGGTGGCTCCGCTCCGAGGTGGCGGCTCCGCCATGAGGTGGCGGCTCCGTCTCCGCCAGGGGGCGCGGGGCAGGGGCGGCTGCGGCGGCCGCTGCGAGCTCCCGGTAGCTCGATGCCCTGTTTGGAGAGAAACCACTTCGAGTGTCAGCGATTTCACAGCGTCAAGCGGCGCCCGGGGTGTTTTGGGTTGGATCCTTGGAGAAATTTCTTCACTGAGGGGGTTGTGAGGCATTCCTGAGCATTCCCTGAGCAGGGAAGCGCTTAGGGACGTGGTTTGGTGGGGTGACATTGGTAGCAGGGTGATGGGTGGACCAGATGATCTTGAAGGTCTTTTCCAACCTTAATGATTCTATGATTCTATTCTGAGTCACCATCCCTGGAGGTCTGCAAAAATAGTGTGGATGTAGAGCTTAGGGACGTGTTTTAGTGGTGGACTTGGCAGTGCTAGGGTAGCGGTTGGACTTGACGATCTTAGAGGTCATTTCCAACCTAAATGGTTCTGTGGTTCTATGGTCACGTTTCTGTCCAAAACCAATTACTACAAGGTACTTGAGGGAAAAGGTGTGTTTTCACCTTGGTTGTTCTCTACACTAACACATTGAAAATGTGAATTTCACCCTCTCGTGTACTTCCGCAGGGTCATGCCTTTCTTTAAAGACCACTCATTCAGCCATGCTGAATCTGTACAAAATAATTCAGAATTACTGTAAAAGTTACATTGTCTTATTTCTCATGTAATTTTATGTTTAATTTGCATCCATTCTCATGGCATCCAAGTAGCTCTAAATATTCATTTCTCATCATAGCACTTTTACGAGATGGAATTGATACCACCCCCATTTCACAGACAGGAAAGTAAGGCAAAAGCAAATTAAACACCTGTGTTGTAGTTGTCTGTATTTACACAATATAACTACACACATTGTAGTTATACAATACATTGTATTTACACAACATAACTACAGTGTCTGTAGTTGCACAATATGTAGGGTAGGTCAAAGGTCACAGGATATCACCCCAAATCCTGTACAAATGTCTACTCCTCTGGCTGTTTATGGTTCTACAAGTAGAAATAAAGGTGTTTCATGTGTTTATTTACAAAAGACAAATGTGATTCTGAAGCCATAAACACTGTCAAAATACATTCATTCTGAATTTCATCTCTGAATTCTTGTTAGTGTAATTCAAGTTAAATACATGATCTCAGGTAGTACATCAAAAAATAATGATGAGAGAACCTGAATTTAGACACCTGCTTAACTCCTAGCCAGTAAATTAAACAATGCGAGTACAGAAAACAGTAACGTGGTCGTATTTACAAGACACATACTTCCCGTGCATGCATCTGAAACAGTAGCAGAAACTCGAGGAAGATAAACACAGATATCTCTGTTCAGAAACTTCCAGCTTCACACCCTGCTCAATTTTCTGCCTCTTTGTTTTCAGGTAGGTGTAACCTGAATTTTCTTTCTCTTCCTTCTTGTCTAGTTGTTGATCAAAAAGTCATTTCTCGTAAGGTATCACCAAAGTATTTCCTCTAAGATCACCCTTCTTGAAGTATTCAGTGCAGACAGAAAACCACATGCTTCACAAGTATTCTGGGTGTGTCTGCCGTCAGCCAAGCCAGCAAGCCGAAAGCTGAAAATCCTAATAAAAGCAAATTTATTTCACCATTATCTTTTTCAGTACAGCAGTGTGAAGGGATGGGTGAGGGATAGTTGATGTCTTCAGAGACTAATGCCAAGTAGGAATAGGGTACTAGATGACTAAAAACTAAAGAGCAGTTCTTAAGAAAACTTTAAAAGTCGTTTTCAGCATTATACTACTGTTACTCCCTCTTCTGTAATCTGCTGTAAATATCTAAACTTTATCAGTGGAGCCCGCAGGGAAGGGCATGAATAACTTTAACAGCATGAATAGGTATAATAACTAGAGCATATTGCTATATATAACTACTGTAATAACTATTGGCATATATAACTTAGAAGGATATCATGTGAGTGTAATATGAGCTTATATTCTTCCCTACTAAGCCACTTTAGATCACTGCTGAAGACAAGATATGAGGTTAGATGGTTTTGTTTGATGATATTATACTTTTGTTATCTGATTTTAATGTTTTATTTTGCTTACAAAATAGTCAATTATTGGTGATTCCATAACTGGAGCATCCTGTGAAAATAATAGAGGAGCTAAGGAAAATCACGTCACCAGTATTGCTGGGGACATACCCATGTTCTCTCATCATGTTTACCAAGGCACAGCTATTTGGTCTTCTAATGTTTCAGCTTAGAGTAAGTACATAGTTCTCAGGCACTAAGAGTGATGTATATGGGAAAGATCAAAACTAAAAAGTAAACAAGAGATGGTTGAAAGATACTCACTGATATAGCTAAATATACATTATTCTAATTCCAGAGAGGCACCTTGGTTTTGCGCATTCTTAGATGTCAATATGGTCTGGTGACTTGAACAATACCTGAGGATTAGGGCAATATCTGGAATTTGCGTACAAAATAGCCATCAGATTACAGTGCAAAAGAAACATCAGGGCTGTTTTTTGTATGTGCTACATAGACATTTGAATAAGATTATTGACTCTGAAAATTTTGGAGTGGAAAGCGGGATATATTTTCCTCACTTTCTTTTGTGATCGTTATTTTATTATTGTCAGCTGTTGCTAATTATCAGACAGCTACATATCTTGTTTCAATAAGTGCAACCCAATTTTAGGAATGAAGGACATACTTGAAGTAATTACAGCATAAACTATGAACAAACTACAGATACCAAAATAACTGTAATGTTAACACTGAATAATTGCTTTAGAACATCACTGTTTCCAGGTTTCAGCAGTATAACTGAACCCGAATGCCACAGGATGCAAACATTGCTTACTCCCTTCCACTTCCTCAGCTTTCTGCCTTGTAGATCATTAACTTGACATCTTAAGAAAAACACTTTATACTTCAATCTTCATACTCCTAAAAACAAACACAGAAACAAAAAAACAACACAAACTATTCTGTAGGAAGCCAAGGAACTCAGAATGGCTTCTTCTCTTTTGTAAATGTGAAAGAATATGTGGAAGAGTATAGGAGTGAGATTAGAAGTGAGCTTCAGTGTTACTGGAAAAAAACAACTGCGATTCTAAGACAAAACCATTTGTGAAACAACCAAAATAGTAAGTCTGAATTTGTGATGAACATATATATATTCCCTGCTTCTTCTTCAAGCATTTGTTCAGTAATTCTATTGATTAACATCCAATAAACACATTTTTTTATTTTTTTTTTAATCCTGGCTGCTGTCAAACTGTTTCTTTCAAGAGCTGAAAGAAGGGATCGAACTTAGACAAAACTAAGTCCTTTCTGATAGCTGAACATAGCACTGAAACAATGCCAGTATAAAATGTAGTTTGAGAATCATTACATCTTTCTTTCCTGTCTTTGATTCTTATACTCTCTCTTTCTTTGCTGCTGGTGGTTATTTTAATCCAGTGACCAAAGACAAAACATTTAGCGTTTGCTGGGGCCAGTGTTATTAGCAGAACCATCAGCAAACACTATGGCTGAATGTAGACCACAGGCTTTAAAACCATCTGTGATACAGTGTGTTGATCATTCGTCTAGTATGAATTATCTTCTATAATTCTGTAATTTTGTAGCCCACTTTCAAAACACACAAATACTGATGAAGCTCTGATTTTGTAACAGTAAAGTCTAAAGGAGTTGTCTGACTCAGAGGTTAGACATAAAGAAGAAATCTCCACTCCTTCAAGGTTTTCACTTTAAACACTCTTTTTTCAAGGGCTTATATCTGCACTTCACAGGTGTCAAGGAGAATACGTTCATTAGTATAAAGTATCTAAGCCTGTGTATCAAAGCCTTTGAAATATATCCTTGATGTCTGCAAGAGAAAAGAGCACCTTGTCACCATGGCGTAAGCATGAGGAAGTTCGTGAGTCATCAGTGCAGAGACAGCAAATGATTTCACCATTTCTCTACAACGGCAGTTAGTACTCCATTTGTTTGTACACCTCGGTACCAATTCCATTATTCTCATTGCACTGTACTATCCTTATCTACACCAGAGCTGGCTGTGTAATCCATCACAGCACCTTTAGCACCAGGTAAAATTTCCTGGATTATTTCAAGCTTGCTTCCAGTTCATTTCAGGCCAGAAGAGACAGGTCATCATCAACAAAACCATAAAGCTCCTTCCTTCCACATCCTACGGAAAGCATTCTTCCGTAGCATAGTCATTCCAGGTTAAGTGGTGGTAGCATCAGTTCCTGTCACAGTTTTCAGTCTGTTCAATATCTCTTCAAAATAGCAAAGACCTCTGATGCACTTCTCAAAATCATCCAGGAGAAGTCATGTAATCCATTTCACATCTTACACTTGGTACTGTGTAGTCAGGTTTCTCCATCAATAAATAGGGAAATTTTAGATCTAGAAAACACATTTTCTGGATCTCATCTCAGAGTGAAGCATGTACTAAGGATCTCAAGTTCTAATCATGTGTCTTGGAGTACTTTTAGTACTGTTTTTTAGCAGCCAATGAAGGCAGATCACAGTTTAGATTTCAGTTTAAGGAATCATACTTTCTGAATGAAGAAATATTGATACACCTTCAAATGAGCCATGGGCCAGACTGATTTAATTTCTGGACAAGTTGCCAGAAACATGTAAGGATGTGTTTTAAGCCATTTTTCTAGAAAGACAACTCATCACTAGCTTATGGCAGCAGACAATTTCAGGTGCTGCTAAAGTGTTTAGTATGGCAGCAAGGATGGTGACAAAAAGATTGCATACAATTTATCTTGAGAAGTCTAAATAATAATCAAGGGCTCTCAATGAGTATAAGATCAGGCAGCTCCAAAACGAAACCTCAGTATGTTTATCACAAGATCTTCTGAGCACTTATGGACAGTATCATAGAGTCATAGAATCATTAATGTTGGAAAAGACCTCTAAGATTATCCAGTCCAATTGTCCCCCTACCACCAATATTGCCCAATAAACCACGTCCCTAAATACCACATCTACCCTTTCCTTCAACACCTCCAGGGACGGTGACTCCACCACTTCCTTTGGCAGCTTTTTCCAATGCCTAAGCACTCCTTCTGAGAAGAAATTTTTCCTAATATCCAGCCTGAATATCTTAGATACAGATATTCTGTATCTTAACTTCAGAAGAGGAAATCTACTTCTTCCTCTTCCATCCTTTCCTGTGTTCTTGGACTACGCTTAAAAGATTGGAATTCTTTTTTCCATCCTTCCTGCCATGCCCACTCACCTCTAGGCCTTTCATATTTCAAAGAAATATCAGCTGGATTTGCATAAAATATGAGAGTATTACTAATCTTTTAGTAATAATATACTTAACAATTTCTTTCTCAGACTAATCTCTACCCACATTTTTTCCCTCAGCTTGCTTCCAGGGTGTTCATAAAATCACTGCTACCTTAGGAAACACAACTTTGGAGGTGAAGTCTTTGTATATAAAACTTGCTTTGAGAATTAGCTAGTTCAGAAGAAGTTAACACACTCAGCCTCTACAGCTAATTAATATGTTCTCCGCTGTATTTTCTTCACTGGAACTAAAAACAAATGCATTTTTTTTCAGAAATAAAATATAAAATCATAGTAATTCTGAACTAAGGATCAGCAATACTCAAGCTGCTACATTAGAACATCAGTCAGGTTGTGCCTTTCATTAATCACGCACATGACTTCTTCACATATTTCCTAATACCATTGATGGGACTTCAGCTCACACTGTTTAGGGCATGGAGGAAAACAGTATCTCTGCCAAAATCAGCACAGAAGCACAGACTGAATCTTTGAGTATAGACTGCACCACAGATTCCATCAGGGAGCACTGACTGATCTGTTACCTACTCGCAAATATTCAGACAAATGTGTGCACAACGAGAGTGATAACCTTGCCTAATCTGGGTAAGTGTTGTATCCACTGCCTATCAATAGTCACACACAAATACATAATCTGGATGATATATCAAGGTCACATATCATTTCTACTTCTGGCAGGGGTCTCAGTCAGGGTAACACTGTATATTCTAAATAGCCAGCAAGAAGCAAAACTAAACTTTTATGTCAGTTGCTTTTTAGCAGTTTCTTTCATGAATTTGTCTGTGTAAGCCAACAGAGTGAAATCTTAAAAAAACCTGCCGTTATACATCCCCCTGTAGAGTTTATTGCTTCATTTTTGGAAAAAAAAAAAAAAAGAAGCAATTTTCTGTTTTTATTCTTTCAGAGATAAATGAAATTTAAGCATGTTGCCAAGTCCCTCCATGTCATATTTTTCATGTAGTTAGGCTTACAATGAAGTTCAGTCCCAAAATCATCTTGAAAGCTGTACTGGATTTTTACGTTTATTACTTCATTCACTTCTCAGTTCTTTTCTTCCCAAGATTACACTTTTTTTTTCCTGTGTGGAAGAAACCAACATATGCACTTTTTGCATAAATAGAACATGACCTACTACTTTCATAGAGGAAAAAACTTCACAGTTCCTTAAGGCTCTTTGTCATATTTGGTAGCCCACTGTTAGATGTGTAACCAGAAAGCTCGCACCTCTCCCACACTATGGGATGCTATCGTCTGGAGCCTGGGAAGGGAAGGAATTGTGTCAGGAAAGTTTTGTGAAGTCGTGAGAGGTTATTAAACATCCTCTATTTTCCAGCTGAAAGGAAAATCTTCTGAGAGGATAACAGACTATCAGTACCATCGATAATATCAATTTGGCTTCTGCAATCAATTTTAAGTGTCAACCTGCAAGGACTCAAGCAACAGTAAGTAAAATACAGGAATACTGTTGAAACTCCCACTCTTATAATTACCAATTGTTATTCCTTGATAGGATCTTTAGGTTGGGTACTCAGTCTGGCAAAGCAGGAGTTGGTGTCTTTTATCTGTTGAAACACATTGGCTTTCACATACAGAATAGGCCTCCAGCAGTAAGATCTTTACATTCAGATACTCCAAGAAAGTTTATTATTTTAGAGTAAATGCAATTTTCTGAGATACTCCAGAGATCTTGAAGAATTACAGTTACTGCATGGCAAAGTCGTCTTTTTCTGCCCATTTACCAGAAGCAAGCTTCAATGTGTAAACACTAAGTTTGAGAAACTGGTTTTAATCACTCCAGAACTATAGCACCCAACCACCAAGTGATAAATGAGGGGAAACAGCCTCAAGCTGCACCAGGGGAGGATTAGGTTGAATATTAGGAGAAATTTCTTTACTGAAAGGGTTGTGCGGCACTGGAACAGGCTGCCCAGGGAAGTGGTTGAGTCACCATCCCAGGAGGTCTTCAAGAAACATGTAGATGTAGAACTTAGTAGCATGGTTTAGTCATGGACTTGTCAGTACTAGGTTAAAGGTTGGACTAGATGATCTCAGAGGTCTTTTCCAACTGAATGATTCTATACTTATGAACTAAATTTTCTTACTTTATAGCATTTATTTTGACTGCATTTCATAATAACAGTTATAGTCCCAGTTACCAAACATTAATTATAGCATGGGCTGATTTTGCATTATTAATGAACAATCAAAAAGACATTGTGACTTCTAGTAATTACATTTAGCAACTCACTGAAATATCTGGAGAGGAAGTAAATGAAAACTTCAAAGAGTCGTTTCTCTTTCTTTCATGGAGATAGAAAAGGACCTATGATAGGCAAAGTGAAAGTTTAAAAAACATATTCCTTATTTTCCATAGCCATTTATTCCATCTTCCATGAATTTTAATTTTATATTATTTTCCATTACATTAAAATTCCTAAAACAGTTGACAGCATGTGAACTGTCTTTTGTGAACACTGCCCATCAGATTTTCCTCATTTCATGGCAACATTCAAGCAATTAGGGTTTTAATGAGGCAGAAAATTTGTAGCTCAAATAATGTAATGAGTTTGACTACCTTCCAGAACAACTATGGCACTAATGCAGGAATGCATTTAACCATATGCTTAAACTCACGACTGTGTTGTTGGACAGCAGCAGTCTTCCTGACAAAAGTGAGGTGTAAGACCACACTTAAAGCTTTCTGAGTTTGGGTGATTTCTTGTACTATTTCCACAACTTTGTGAAAAGTACTAGTATGATGCTTCTGTTTTCTCACATCGCTTTCTGTTGTCTCAAAATACTTACTCATATTCACAGATGATTCAAATGAGCCCTGATACATTACTTATTTTCAGTTTTAAAATATCACTTAAAGTTGCACAATATTTTTCAAATGGGAAGTAAATTGGATTCTGTTACTTAATAGAATATGAAAGATTAAACTGCATCATGTACCATGTTGACAACAGGTTGACCATGAGCCAGCAGTGTGATCTCGTGGCCAAGAGGGCCAATGGGATCCTGGCATGCATAAAAAGGAGCGTGGCCAGCAGGTCAAGGGAGGTGATCCTTCCCCTCTACTCTGCCCTGCTCAGGCCTCACCTGGAGTACTGTGTCCAGTTCTGGGCTCCCCAGTACAAAAAAAGGCAGGGATCTCCTGGAAAGAGTCCAGTGGAGGGCCAACAAAGATGATACGGGGCCTGGAGCATCTTCCCTATGAAGAAAGGCTGAGAGACCTGGGTCTGTTCAGCCTGGAGAAAAGAAGACTGAGAGGGGATCTCATCAATGTGTATAAATACCTGAGATGTGGGAGACAGAGGGATTTGGCCAACCTCTTTTCAGTGGTTTGTGGGGACAGGACAAGGGGCAATGGCCACAAGATGGAGCCCAGGAAGTTCCGCACCAACATGCGAAAGAACTTCTTCGCAGTGAGGGTGATGGAGCACTGGAAGAGGCTGCCCAGGGAGGTTGTGGAGTCTCCTTCTCTGGAGATATTCAAGGCCTGTCTGGACACCTACCTGGGCAGCCTGCTCTAGGGAACCTGCTTTGGCAGGGGGGTTGGACCCGATGATCTTTCGAGGTCCCTTCCAACCCCTTCAATTCTGTGATTCTGTGATTCTGTGATAGTCTGAACTGTGCTGGTGGCTGTCAGGGCTTCTAATTCCATATTTATCTGCAATAAATGAGAACCTTTTGTTTCTCTTCCTTTCAAAAAGGACTTGCCTTCTGGTAAAAGTATGTTCTTCCTGAAGTGATATCATGCACGTTATTTATCCAACTGTGGAATAAACATTCAGCCTCATAAATAAAGAACTAATTAGTTTGGGGCAATTGCCAGATACCAGCAGCATACATTCCAGAGCCACAGTAGCAAGGATTCCATGAACATTTTTATACTATTTAGGTAACCATAGTACAGTTGTGTTAAAGTTATTCTTCAAAAATATACTGGATAGCTGCCAGGACAACTAGCATTTGTCAAAGCTGAGACAGTAACATCATGAATGCTTCACTTTGTGAAAAAAATGCTCACATAAATGCAAAGCTAAAGTAAATGCCCAATTTTAAAATATTCACATGGATTGTGCTCTTAAATTTCCTCAGAACTAAACTCAAAACTCCATAAAATAAATAAATATATATGTATAATTAATTTGGATAGTGGTTCTTCATTTCATGTTTATGCATTAGACATAGAAATTAACTATAAACACTGAAAAATTAAGTTTGTGAATTCTGAAGCTCTAAAAATCTAAATGAATGTTACTTTGTATGACTAAGAGAAAAAAATCAGAAAAAAAAGAGTGATTCTTAAATGTATTGGATGTCTAAATCATTGCAGAAAATTAAACATCCTAAGCCAAATTCGTCCTTATAAGAACTCAACAGAACAGAAATGAACAATGAACTAATTAACCCTCTTGAGTTTAACTGATGTTTCAGTACAAATTAATATTTTACTTTGAATATTAACTTCAGGTGCTTAGTCATTTACATTGTTCATGTATCTTTTCTTTGTGATATAGTTAGCACAGCTGTATAGAGTTATACAGTACATTTAGAAGAAGACATTACAAAATACACTTTTAGTCCAGTTTGTGTGTTCCTAAGAAACATAACCTTTCAAAAGGTCAAGGCATTTTAAAACTTTGTACTTCTAAAAAGTTGTTTTTAAAAGTCTTTTTGACGAACATTATTCATGCTTCAGTATTAATCTTTATGAAGAACAAGCTTGAGCTTCTAAGACCAGACTCAATTCTTTACACATAATTTCTGAAGATGTACGAATCCTGTCACTTAGTCCGATTTTAGCCTTACAGCATACCTTGTTCCAAGAACCAGCCCATGAATTCAATACCTGATTAAATTCCTCTATTACCGAGCATCAGATGTCTAACACAGCCCTTATGCTCAGTGCCACCTAGATCCCAAGAACTGGACCATGAACTGTGCATCTATATCTGTGCATTGGAAAGGGTCACGTTCAGTTACTGTTGAAATGTGACCCAGCACTTCTTTCTTAAGTCTTAGCTCTGCCAGTAATCCTAAATTTAATTTCTACAATCCTAACCCTTGCCTTGGCTTAGCATTGGCTGAGAAGGCACTCTCACCACAGAAACTCAGTACAGCAAGGAAATTTTTGGAGTCATGCTTCAACACTTACTTTATCAACCCCTTTCAAATCAAAAGCATGCTTTACCTAACAGTTCTATGATTCCAATATGTAGCTGTGCTGACCCTAATCTATATTTAGCCATGAATAGTCCTTCCTAGTAGAGAATCTACATGAAGCAAGTTAGGTATTCTTTATTCTTATCTAAAGCTTAATCTGACCTTTTAAACTCAGTAACTTTTATTTTACTTACCGCAGTAGCTGTCTGTCCAACTTTAAATCTAACAGAAACCTGAAATACGGCTTTACATCGTGAGGCCGTCTCAGCATGATAGCTAACTTAGCAGGAAAATCACCATTTCACATTGTCCAAAAAGTGGCAACGTGCTGTTCTGATCGCAGAATCATACGATCATTTAGGTTGGAAGTGACCCCTGCGTTTCATCTCGTCCAACCTCCTGCTCTCAGCATGCAGCCACCGCCTCTTTCAAAACAGCTTGATGTCGCAACACAGCCCTGTGACACAAGATGTGGATTTGAGCTTCCAGGCTCAGGAAGATAATGGATATGTTTCAGTTTGAAATCACCGCACTTGTACACAGAAGACAGGAGAGAAAGATGCATTTCATGATTTACAGGAAATGTGAACCTTATTCTGTCCTTGAGATACCAAATATTCTGGGGTAGTGCAACATGCAGCAAAATCCTTCTGTCGTGGAGAGCGGTGGGATCTCAAACACAACCTTGTTTTCAGTATTTCTTATAAGCTAATTCTAAATAGCTTGTCTTTTCCAGGTGTCTGTATGCTCCATTTAAGAAATGTGGACTTCTAACAGAGGCTTCAAAATTCTCTTCAGGGGCAGAATCCTACGATATAGACACTTCAAGAAGTAACTTTTAGGTACCAAAGTCTTTTCTGGACTTGGTACTTAAAATTCTTTCCTGTCTAAAGTAATGCAATAAGTATGAAACAACTAGATCACAGCAGAGTGCTGAAGAATAATCAGCATACAGTTATTATTAGTAGTTCTCTGAATTCCCTTTGTGCTCTGCACTGTCTTAGCACTGGAATTGTTCCTGCCTCAAAGAGATTAAATTAGGCTAAGGTTCAACATGTGAATTTTAAAGATAACTGCAGAGGATGGGCAACAAAGATCACACAGAAAACAAATAATGCCAGATAATTACTTCTATTGATAAAATCAGTGAATGGGGACAATGTAATGTAATATCTCCAGATTTCACTAAAAGATTTGATATAATTTCTCACCAAATGATGTGTTGATTAAAAATTAGCACTATACAAAATGAATGCAGCACATGCAAAAAAGATTATGACTCAGAAAATAATTCTAAAGAGCATTTATAATGGCGTGTTTGGGGATCAGTGCTGTTCAATGCATTTATCATTTACTGGGAAACTTCACAGATAAAACATAATGGAGACCATTAATAAGGAAAAAAAGAGTAGTCCTATGAAGTGATTGGGATTTTATGGTAAATCGGGTTCCCTGGAATAACGGTAAAATGCAACTAAATGCTAACGTTCCTCTAAGAAGCAAAGGTACAGGTCATGCACGTAATATGCCGAGCTTTGTTTTAGAGAGCAGAATTTCAGGTGTGGAACTGGAGACAGGATGGACAGCAGCTGTAAAGAATTTGTGGTGCGGTACAATAGGAGATGGCGCCTACAGCCCCTTCCCCAGACACTTAAGACAGGATTTTTTTTCCCCTGGGCAAACAATATTTTGCACACATGATTTTAAATAATAGAAAGTTTTAAAGGATTGGTGAGTAATAATTTGCAACACATAAAACACTGGCTTCACTCCGTGCCACCAGCCGCAGCCCTCCTCCTTCAGCCATGCCCCACTTTTCACCTGGTTACGGGCTGTCAAGCTGGTCTCCCAAAAGACAGAGCATGGCTGGTGCTGCACCAGCTCCAAGGGTCACTGCTCTGTTTCGGGAGGAGCCAGAAAGGATTTCTGTCCCCCGGACCTCGCAGCAGCAGGTGGCTGCTCGTCCCCCTCACCGCAGCTCGGCCAGCTGTGCTCCTGCCAGCTGTGCGGGCTGTGCAGGCTGCTCCTCCCCGTCACCAGCAGGCACGGCGGCTGCTCAGCTCCCTCGGCTGCAGCTTGCTCTGGAGTTTCACTGAATTATTTCACAGAGCATTCCCCGAAGTGTCTCTTTGCTCTTAGGGAAGGCTTGGTGGTGCACAGGAATGCGGTGGAGTCATCGCCACGGCGAGGAGAGTCCCCAGGTAGTGTCTGAGAGAAACCTTCAGTCCCTCTCCTTGGGTTTCCCTGTCAACTCTCTCTACTTTGTCAATTGTACTGTAAATTTGTAGAATCACCCAAGCTTCTCTCAACCCTATACCTTAGCTGACTTTAACAAAAATGCTCTAAATGTTAAAAATGCTCATGAATTCTAAGTCTGTTAAGGTGTGACATGTTGGCTGCTATAGGCAGCAGCTCCTCTTGTCCTACAGGTGCTTAGGGAGGGCACATTCTGCACAAAAGCCTGCTGCTCCCAAAGACAGCCATACTTCTCTCCACAGCTTCAGGCTTATCCAAGCACTGAAAAAAAAACCACAAATGGTTCCCCGTGCTTGTATTTAACACAACAAGCAGCAAAACTTTCCCTTTAAATAATGCTTCAGATTGTGGGGTTCTCCTGTGGAGTATTAGCTCTGCAAGAAGTCATCCTAGAGATGGTTTTCAGCAGCAGCACTAAAGTAGTTACAGCATCGGGGTTTTTCTATGTGTAACATTCACTGCAGGACCGAAGCAACAGGGGAAGAGCAACCTTGTTAGGCCACATCAGTAAGACTGATCACTTGCCTATTTTTGGCTGATTGTCAGAGCAAGATTAAGGAGCCAGTTACCCTACAAAACATTACAGCTGACCTTTAATCTGCACCCTGCAGTAGTCTTAGAGAGCACTTAGCTGAACCAAACCAGACAGACGGGCATTGCTGTCTTACCTACGGGATGCAAGTATCTCCCAGATTTAGCGCTTTAACGATTTGCCTTGTTCTTCACTTATTCAGATTACTTTTATGTAAAAGCTCCTTTTCCAAAGAACTTCAGAAGACAGAGATGACTCTAAAGCTAGTGTAAAGTAAGCTACTTTATCCTTGTCGTTGCTTTTTCGGTGTTGCGATCTCCACCATCTTTCCATGCATTTTGTAATGAAAGACCATGTATGGAAGACTGTGGCCCACTCACCTGCTCTGCAAAGCCAGTTTGCCTGGGGACTTCCAGGGACTGGTTCCTGGGAAGCACAGCACCCTCTCAGGAAGGAGCCCTCCTTCCTGCACTCCGGTAGGGAAGAGCAATCAGTCAGTTTGGCAATCCGATTGCAGTCCAGTGCCCAGTGATCTGAACAGCTGCCACTTAGAAGCAGTGGAAACTCCAGGGATGGAAATCATCCCATCTGGGATCGGATGTCCACAGAGCAGGTGTGCACCTGGGGCTGGCTGGCCAGGTGCCTGCCGTGACCAACGAGCCCCAGCAAATGCTAGCCATGGCATCTCCACGCCTGTGCTGCAGATACCTAAATTTAAATTTAAGCAGGAAAAATCTCACTCCCTTTTTCTTCATTTCCTGTATTCAATAAGACCAAAGAAAGTTTAGCACGTACCAATAAGCCCATAGCCGTTTCTAGTCCTAAATGGTACAGAACAAATAGCATTAAGAAAAGCAACTGTAATAGGTTTGACTTGTTAAACATATGCAAGCATCGGTTGCATAGGAACTACCACATAAAAGTCATTGTAATTATGTCAGTGATAATAACAACTACAGGGAAGATTAATTTCTTACTGTCTCTAAATTAGCATCTTCTATTTTCTAGAGGTGGAAAAAGACGAAAGCGTGGAGAAAGCATTTGGCTTGAAGGAGTGGATTTTGAGATCTAGTTATAATAAGATAATTATTGCTTTTTAAGGTTCAGCAGGAGATATACTTATTATGTTTAATAATGGCTCTATTAAGAACACAGAGCCAAATAAACAACAGTCTCCTGCCTCACAGGATTTACAATTAAAGGGTGCGATCTGGAACAGTGAAAGAAGGAACAGCAAAGTAGGCAAAAGTGAGAGATAATCTGCTCTGCTTGAAATCCTAACACAGCAAAACAAAAGGCTATTAAAAAATATCTGAAGTAGGTTAATGAAACTATGCCACCAGTACCGGTAATGCGTACAGCAGCTTAAATTTTACAAACCCGTGAGCATCATCAAAGCAAAAGTTGAAGTCGTGTTTAAAAGGATATCCTTCACAAAGCAGAGTTTTAGCAGTTGCTGGTTTGACCTCTGCACTTCAAAACAAAGTACCATAATAGTCTTATAAACATAAAATTAGGAATCATAGAAGTTGATATGCTATCCCAGAGAAATTAGCATTAGCAGGCTAAGCTCATAAAGAAGACGGAGGAACGCTGTGTGAAGTAGGAGTATTTTAACACTCCGTTGGGAGATCTGGGCTCACACCACCTCTCCAGCAGCTGGGCTGACAGTTTTTCATATTTCTGTTATAGATGAGGTTTCTGAAGGGAAAAAGGCAGAGCATTTTATCAGTCCTTCCCGGTGGGCAAGGGTGGGCTCAGACAAAAACAAAAACCCCAAACTTCTCTGTAAATATTTTTTTTTCTGATTTTTTCCTCTTCTCCATCCCCCACCATTTTTATTAATTAGTGAGGAAAACTGCAAACTGAATTTTCAAGCTTTATGAGCTCCTGGGCTAAATTTGTTCTTGAAGCTAATGTCTGCCTTAGAAAGCAATACAATGCAAAGTGAAAGGCTAGGGACTGAAGAGCCAATGTCTACCCTATATGCTTTATGGCGGATTTAATTCCATGTAGCCTGAATGCTCCTTGAGGTTTGGAGTCCACCATGTGCTATCCTGGAGCACCTGTTCTGGTTTAGCTTGGGGTGAAAGAAATTCCCTTTGCATGCTCCTGGACCCATGTGCAGTAACTGGGTCCTCATCTGAACTACAGTGCCGATATAGGTGCACCTTCGTCATATACATCTCCTGCAGAGGACTCAGTAGCAATTCTGTAGATGACCCAAAATATCAAATTTAACCCTTCAGACAATTTGAAATTAAGAATGCAGGCAGATATTTTATATAACATTGGTTTCATAATCCCCTTTTAAATCCTAAATAAAACATCCTGTTATTCTAATGTTATTGCCAGCTTAACGTGAACATTTAACGTGCAAGTATATTTTATGAATATATAAATAGCTACTTTTTCAAAACAAGCCTCAAATGTGTAGCTGCAGGTGATTCACTAAGAAGGAAATTCAGAAGCACTTATAATACATAAAAAAAAAAAAAAAAGTCGAAGAAGTTTACACAAAAGCAGGTTCATCCACATATGAAAGAGCTCTTGAAGACATAGCAGTCATCTTCCAATTGTTGCTTCGTGGTTTGAAGTTCCCCTTAGAAGCTGAAAAACGGAAAGCATCTGTCTCAGATAGGCAAAACAGCTCCAGGCCTCCCCCAGTAAGCACTGTTTTTACTTCCTTAGCTTTTCATCTACATATTAATTCTAGACATTGTGGGTTGGAGTTTTTCTAACGCCTTCTCCTTTTCTAGCCTCTGAACCTTTATGATCACATGAAGCATTAAGAAACAATGAAGTGCTGCGTAGTTTGTGCACTACATTATTTTCTTTTATGCATTACTAAAAATAAGAAAATAAAATCGTTTCTCCTCTGCCATAAAGTACAGTGCCTCTGGCTCCTTGATCTAAAAACCTATCATAGAATCATAGAGTATCCTGAGTTGGAAGGGACCCATAAAGATCATCGAGTCCAACTCCTGGCACCGCACAGGTCTACCCAAAATTTTAGACCATGTGACTAAGTGCACAAGTCTACCCAAAATTTTAGACCATGTGACTAAGTGCACAGTCCAAACACTTCTTAAATTCAGACAGGCTTGGTGCAGTGACTACTCCCCTGGGGAGCCTGTTCCAGTGTGCGACCACCCTCTCGGTGAAGAACCTCTTCCTGATGTCCAGCCTAAACCTCCCCTGCCTCAGTCTGACACCATTCCCGTGGGTCCTATCACTGGTGATTAAGGAGAATAGGTCACCTGCCTCTCCACTCCCCCTCGCGAGGAAGTTGTAGACTGTGATGAGGTCCCCCCATCAGCCTCCTCTTCTCCAGGCTGAACAGGCCCAGTGACCTCAGCCGCTCCTCATATGTCTTCCCCTCCAGGCCTTTCACCATCTTCGTAGCCCTCCTCTGTACACTCTCCAACAGTTTCATGTCCTTTTTGTACTCTGGTGCCCAGAACTGCACGCAGTACTTGAGGTGAGGCCGCACCAGCACAGAAGGAAGCGCTCTTTTGTCTTTACCAACTTGGCAAAAAAGAGAGGAACATTGCGTGTATCTTAAATTTTTGTGCAAAGTTTTATATATTTTACATGTGCATATATATAGACCCAGTAATTGCCATGCTTTTTATCCCAGCTTTCACAGAATTATTCTCCAGTATGCACAATCAAGTGGTGAAAAAAAATTATCAACACCTTTTCAAAGGGCAGAGAATTGCGTTGCTTTCCTTTTTGCTTCTTCTGAATTTTTATTTAAAAAGACCAATATTTTATCCCAGCTTAAAAATGGGTTTTTAACCTAGACATTTAGAGACCTTTTAGGGATGATTGGAGTACTGTCATGGCATAAGAGTGTACCATAGAAGTATTACTAATCTGAGATGTGGGCTATAGAAGGAAAATACCCCAAAATGATGCTATTACTGTTTGGACAGGATGGTCATCAGGGCCAACATTTAAAGGAAGAGGCTCAGATAGACTTAGAGCAGGAAACCATGGGAAGGCTGAGCAGATCCCTGTGATCACCTCGGGATGAAGACAGGCTCTGGAGAAGGCAGCTGACAGGATATTTCTCATGACTGTTTTGTTATTGGTTATTCAGAGATCACAGGTACCCCTTGAAATAAATGTCTGACTTGATGGACATCTTGTAGTCTAATCACTCCTGAAGATGAAAGGAATTGAGGGGATATCAAAGAGTAAAAGTATGGCAAAGAATCGGAGTAAATATTGAGCAGCCTTTCTGCTGCAGCCAGGAGTGCGTTTGGTAGCATCCCAGAACACCCAGTGCTTGGCGGTCCTTGCTTTGTCACCAAGCATGGTAACATCAATGAGAAGAGTTGTATTTCACAGCACTTTTCCATTTGACAGGGAGCTCCTTCACGCACCAAACAATCCCTGGATCCGCAGGAGTTTGTACAAGGTCAGTGGCACGCTCCAGGTGATCACAGGGTTCTGCTCGGTCATCTCTGTGAGCCTTTCTCTGTAGTGCCACTCTGCTACAACCTCCGGAGACCCTGTTACTGCTACGAGGTCTACCTAATCCCTTCTGGGTCACTAGGAGAAGCCTTTCCACCTGTCCCAGGCTCGGTGCAGCTCAGTGTAGCTTCCAGGCCGTGCTCCTGCTGGCGGGGTCCCCTTCTGTGCTCCCAGAGCTGCTCCAGCTGACTGTTTGGTTGCCCTGAGGGAAGGAAGGCCGCCTTCCTCCCCTCCTCATGGCTCTCACCCAGCCTCGAGCTCAGCAGCCAGGGCAGGGCGCAGGAGCAGCTGGGGAATCCCAGCCTTGCTGTTTAAACAGGAGTATCTGCCCAGGTTTCACAGGCCTTCCTCAGTTTATGGGGCGATCTCAAACAGGGGAGGATACCAGAAAACTCTGATGTACATTTTTTCTCTTTGAGATGCAGACAGAGACAGTGGCTGACACAGCCAAGGCATGACCCAGGAGCATTGCTAGGGCTTTCAGGGGCAGCGTTTTGCATCTGCAACAAGGTTTAACCCCTATAGTTTTTAACCCATTTGCATTTTGGTGTGAGCACGGTGATGGGAGCCCAAATCTCCAGCCCCCTGCACCTGCAGGTCTGGCAGCCCAGAAGCCGAGGTGCCACTTCAGGTCCGGGCCTTCCACCCTGGTGAGATCTTGTGCCTGGGGACGTCCCCGGGAGGCTGCGTTCTCACTTGGGTCGTGGTGCTGAGCACTGCTGTGTGACCGTCCCCATGTCCACCCTGCCACCACACCTCCGGCCTGGTGTACCTGGGCCTCACGCTCACCTTCCTCCGTCACACCAGTGGTCAAGCGTGGCTTGCCGGCCTGCCCCAGGCCATCTGAACGGCAAGTAATCCCTGTATAAGATGGCTCCGAACTGCTTTAACTTCCAAGGAGATTCTGGGAACTCCTGGAGACAGGAGAAAATAAGTAGCAGAACCTACAGAATGAGTTAAACGGTCCAAATACATTACACATCAAAACTTACCAATGGACTGATTGTATCAATGGCATTTTGTGATCTTTCTAACTGGGTGGAGACCTCCAAAAGCACTGACTTGTCATGGAAATTTTAATGTTTTGTGAAAACCTACAAAACACCCCTTTCATTATTCATAATTGCAAAGCCAAGAGTGATTGCTGTGATCAGTTGGTATGACACGGGCTAAGGATATGGTTAGAAAAATCCTGAATTATTGAGCAAGAGTCTTTCTTTCAGAAAAGCATTCACTTCTCATTTAAAAACCTCTGCCACAGGAAAATTCACCACAGCTTATGACAAGCTGTTCCAACAGTTAAATGTCAGCCTTGAAATTTGTCTGGTTTCATTATAAGACATCGAATCTTACCTTTGCTAGTTTAAAGAGCTTCTGTCACCAGATTTCTGCCCCTGTGGTTACAGGGAGACTCTCATGGGCCACAGATCTCTTTTGGCCCTAAAGCAGAGCTCCTTTGTGCTCTCTTTGGAAGACCCATTTGCTAGTCCTTCAGATGTTTTTGTGGTTTTGATCTGCATCATCTTTTCTTTCTTTTTTGTTTCAGTATATTCCATGAATTTCTGACACTAGGACGGGACACAGCGTTCCAGCAAGATGGTACCAGTACAACACACAAACGAACTATGACATCTCTGCTTTTACTGATCTGTATACTTGAGACTGCTCTACCTCTTTTCTGATTAAAAAAAAAAAGAGGTAGAGCAATCTCTAAAAGAGAGGTTGCATTGGGAACTCATTCTCAGGTGGTCATCCAACAGAATTCCAAATCTTTTTCAATATCTATTTGCTCTAGCAATGTCCAATATGCTTTTTTACTTTCTTTATTCGAAGACATAAAATACTACATTTGAACACATCAAAAAGTGTTTTTGTTTGTTTGTTTTATTTTATTTTTATTTTGTCTCTGAGCAGAGCCCTCTGTGCATGTCTCCTTCATTTACTTTGTGCTACTTTTCTTGGTGTAACTTGTTCAGTCTACAGCCATTTTTTCATGTTATACAAAATCGGTATGAAGGTTTAGCAAAAATTAGCAGCAGGATTCTTTGAGATGAAGTCTAAAATTGCTCACTGTAAATAAAAAATCGTAAATATACATGAAGTAGTATGGAGGATGTTTGCTTCTTCTTTCTGTGCAGAAGTGAAGCCTAATGGCATACTCTTAGTTGTCAGTGTACACTGGCTATTGATTTTCGGTGTTCGCTTTATGGTTTCATAAGGAAGGAGCCTGCAATTAACTGGGTTTTGAAATACAAATTAAGGTTTTCCCTTTACATTTCAACTCCTTCAGGTTCTGAAGGACTTGGCTGGTGCATTTTATAGCTAACAAAGGCAGGCTGGAGAAAGAAGCTGACTACAGACACTTTTAAATCCCAGCCAGAGAAGTTGATACAGATCTTCTCCACTGAAGATCTATATCTGTAATAAATTTCTCCACCTAGACCAACACTTGGGAAAGTTCATGTTTAATCTAATCTAATCTAAAAAGACGATAAAATATTTGGCTATAGATTCTTGGATCCAGTTCATATCTCTTGTAGCACCTGCTCCATATTTTTTGTCAATGTGTTTATCTTTTTCTCAAAAACAAAAAAGAAATTGTCAGGATGGGAAAGAACATGAAATACAACCAGAACTTAAAAAAAAAAAGAAAAAGAAAACAAAAGTAGATCTAAAATTACACCTGCAGAACAATGCTAAGAGAGGATAAATAGCTAGATAAACACATGCATGCGCACACACAGCAACACCATTTTTCTTTGATGTCTCTAATACAAATGCCTACCAAGGGCTGTCTTGCTTACTTTTATGAAATAAACATGTGAAATCAGAGCCCAGGGTAGATGTATTACAGACTGGTGATTTCCTGTTGTGTTCACTGATGCTACAAGGAGCGAGGTAACAAAGAAATAAGGTCCAGGTTGTAATACAAGCCTGAACAGCATATTGATGCTGGTAGGAGTGCATTTTTCTGCTCTTATTTCATTAAGAAGTATATGAAATTGCAGGGTTAGTCACTGATTTCACAGAATACCAGTGAGTATCAGCTGCCTTCAGACGGTGATCCAGCAAGGGCTCTCTGTGGAAGCGACATCTCTCCTATTCAGCCACATCAGCGCTCGAGCTCCCACACTAGGCTCCTCTCTCACCATTTGTCAACTTTTCCCCGCACTGTGAGGCAGATTAGAGACAAATCCTCCTCACTAAAACACACACACACCCCAAAACAACCCAAAACATCACCACCGCCCCCAGGCAGGCTGCTGACAAGTCTGCTTTCTGTGGTGTTCAGCATTAGCTCTGTCTCTGCATTTTGCCATGGTAAGGAGCTAACATCCTCAGCCGGGTGGCTTTTTTTTTCAGTTTGGGGGGAAAACTGGGAGCAGAGGTGGGTACATCTCTGATGCAATCTTTGCACAGACCAGACATGAGGGGTTGGATTCTGCACAGGATGGGTCTGCTTTACTTTTCCCCATCTATCCTACACTGTCAAGCCATCCGTGTCAAGCTGCTCTGAGCACTCTGCTGCAGAGCTGTGTCACACAGCACAGACAAGGTCCTCTGGGTCCACAGGTTATGCAGCAAGTACTACTTTAACTATGTTTTATAGTCCTGTGCAAGGAAGATGGTTGTCAAATCCATCGCCTCAGATCAGCTTTCACTCCACAACCCATGTTCTGCCCTTCCAATTCAGCTATGCCTTTGTGTAGCGTCTTCCCCAGCTCCTTCCCACAAGAGCTGATGAGTGAGCTGCTTTCTCTGCGCTGTGCAGAACAGACATGTTTCACAGCTGACCTTGCTGCAGCCAACAAAAGTTCTGGTGAGACCCAGGCCTTAAATTTTCTCTGCAAGACCCAGCCCTCTTTGAGAAAGCAACCTTTTACCAGTCAGACAAAACTGTGTTCGTCTTCCTGCAGCTAGCATAAACCAGGGGAATTTACTTCTATACTGCGGGCCTGGCTAATTCAGAAGAAATGCGTTCTAAAAACACATGACCTGGGTGAAATCTTTGACGAGGAGTGGTCTAGGACTGATAACTGAGAAAATCAGAAATTCCTGTTAAAAGACTTTCACTAGCGTTAGTAGAATCAGAGAATCATAGAATATCCAAGTTGGAAGGGACCCACAAGGACCATCGAGTACAAATCCTGGGTCCCCAAAGGACCACCCATAGAAATAAATAAATAAAAAATCAGATCATGTGTCTGAAAGTGTAATAAGTGTAGTAGATTGGTGAACAGTTTCCCACTGAAAAGGAAACAGTGGTTGATAATTTTACGGGATGGCAGACTGTGGCGGAGACCTTCCACTGCAGAATTTTGGAATCTGGATCTGGGAACAGACCAAGCATTGCCACCAGCAGTGGGGTTTTCTGTACTTTTTGCAATAGTGGGAGATAGGAACAGGAAGAGTCATCTTAAGAAGCCTGCAATGAAGGATAACCCTGCCTACAATGCTCTGAAAGGAGCTTAACTGCTGGGAGAGGGAGAGCTGGTCCTAGCAGCCTACACTGGATGCCAGTCCCTTCCCAAACTCCTTACTAGAATACCTGTTTACTATTAAAGCTCTTACGGCTGCAAATTGTGACTCAGGTTTCTTATAGATAAGTATCAACGAAGGTAAAAATAGTGCTGTAGCTCAGAGCTAAAAGGGTGTGAACTGCTGAGTTCATGAAGCCCCAACCTTGCCATAATGTGCATCTCTCCTGGTGTATGTTGAAGGAGAACCAGTAAATGGCTATTATACTATTATACATGGAAATAACAGTGGCTCTAGATACCATGAGATGGAGCTTCTCATGGTCTTGGGAGATCATTCTGCAGCCAGAAACAGCTGAATTGCAAAGCAGACGTGTGTGACCCCAGCTCATGGCGAGCAGTGTTTCCCATAGATGTTCCTGACAGACCCACATTGCTTCCCCCAGAGCAGGGCAATGTGAATTGGGCTGGCTGTCCAGATGTTCAGTGTATTGTTTGTTTATGGTGATATTCATTAACTACTATTGATAATTTTATTTGATGAATACTGAATTGCAAATATTACATATGAAAAGAGCAGTCATCAGGTGTGTAAGCAACACTTTAATGACTAAATGCTTCTTTACATAAAACCAAAGATCAATGTCTGAGAGCCAAGGATATCAGTGTTTTCTGAACATTTTAGTAAACTGCGATGTTCAGAGGCCGAGTAAGTGGGGCAGAAATCCATAGAGTGAGTTTCTGTGAAAAAAAAAGACACAAAAATAGTCAACAGTTTTGTGTGAACTTAGTAAAGACCAACTTCAAAACAAGAAGGGAGCTTAGTCCTTTATGAGTCCCTTAACAACATCTGATAGACAAGACTGAGTTGTTGGCAGTATGCATCTTTCTACTCCAGTATCCAATTCAACATCCCTTTTAGAAATTCAGTAACATCTTAAAATTAATTAATAACATGAATTAAATATGAAATTATAGATACAATATCTATCCTGCTCTGTCTGTTCAGTGTTAAATATGTTGTATTTTATGCTATGCAATTTCCATTTTTAGCACTTCAGTTTTATCTTTATGTTTCACAACCAATAATCTCTTAAAATGCATGATATCCGTGTGAATCTCTTAACTATTTCTTTGCCCTTCCACATATTGATGTTAATAGGACTCTAACAGTCGATGCTTAGATCACTTCTTCAGTGTGTGATATTTTCATAATTCCTCAAAAACAGTCCTCCACCACTACTTGGTAAGCAGAAAATCCACTTCTTGAATGATTTGTCTTTTACTCAAATCCAGAGCCAGTTCCAGCCAGAAATACTGCAACTCCACCCAAACATTAACCAAAAAGCACAGAGCAGACAGAAAGGCTGCCCCAGACTGCGCTGCTGCTTCCCAGCAGAGAAAAAGGAGAATCTTCCTATGCACAGATCGTTTTGTTTTCAACAGGAGCCTGGTCCACAGAAGAACTCCTCCAGCATCCCTGCTGCAGTTGCAGGGGAGTGTCTGAGGCTCTTAGGGTACAGCGCTCCAGCGGAAAAAAAAAAAGATAAACAGTCCTAATAATAGGAAGATTCTGGGATATTACACATGCCACGGTAGCACTGCATGAACTGGAGAGAAAGAAGTGGCTTATTACTAAGCAAACTGCTTCTATTTATATACAAATAACTATGGCTCAATTATGCACTTAAGCACTGCTTTTAGGCAATTTTGCTTTCTGTAAACCAAAAGCAATATAGTAGAAGTTACTTTCTGCTATATCCCTTCAAACAGACTGTAGTCTTTGTGCTTGTTAAACTATTATGCGGTATGTAATCTCATTAAGCCTGTGAGAAAGTGGCAAATTTGCCCTTTAGAATTCATTATTTTTTTAATTACATGGGTTGTAATTTTTCAAGATCTAAACCCTGGCTGCTAACGCTTTTTTTTTTTTTTTTAATAGAATGTCTAACACAAGAGAGGATTATAGGTAATGGCATTAAAACAGCTGTAAAGGAATGGTGGGAGAGGTTTGGCTGAATCTCTTACAGTTGTAAGAGGAATATATTTAGCTGGTTTAGGTTACTGTCTGACTTCAGTAAATTTTGTGCAGTTTGGACCTACTACAGCAGTCTGGTAGCTTTTTTCCCTGTTATCTGAAGTGGTTCTTAAGCCACAGAGATCATCTGTTGTGCTTTGATCAAGTTTTAAATGATACTTCCGTGACAAGCTTTTTACTCTTTCTTGATCATCTTTTTATGTTCTGCTGTTAGCATGCAGTTATCTTCTGGATTTCTGAGATTGGTGCCTTCAAGCATATCTCAATGGAGTGTTTTCTTTACCCTGCCACATTTATGTTGCTTTCAGCTTGCTTAGAGGCAGTTTGGCTGTTAAACAATTTCTTCCCTTGAGGCAACACTGATTACTCTTATTTATGACATCGTCTCTGAAAGTGAGTTTATTTTTTTTATGATTCTCCATGGCAGAAATTTATTCTCAGCAATTTTCTTCCTTTACAGATTTCTTCAATAAAGTAAATGTTAGAACCAGGTGCATATAATGGGGATCCCACTTTGGTTGCAAATAAACTTAAATCGTTAGGCCGAGTAGGCAGAGTAACAAAAGACATGATATCCACTGCTTGTTGCCTCAGCTACGTACCTTTGACTGAATGATGAGCTAGTGGTTAGGGTTATAGAGGGTTAGTGTTGGGAGTTCCCTGGGTGCAGACCAGTGCTCAGATGTGAGTACCACATGCACACATGTGGTGCAAGACCCACTTCAGCTTGGTGGCACGTAAGGGACAAGTAACAAGAGCCAGTGTTGCTCTTTTTGTCTGTTCTGATGTGGAAAACAAAATTGTGACCACTGAGCCCATGACTGCGGTGTGTTAGGGATGTCCAGTCCATCCCCATGGGGTGTCTCCTTGCAGGTGCTAAAGGAGCAGCGCGGTACAAGCAAGTCATGCATTCAGACCTGGGACAATGACATTGGACAGGTGGCTTCCCACTTTCAGACAGTGAAACTGCGACTGGTGACTCGCTGCTTTAATAGTTTCCTTAGGAATTCAAACATATGGCTGAGATTTCCCTTTCTTTCCTCTGACAACAGGGAGATGCTCATTAGAGCCAGCTACAGCGCATTCATTTGTGGACACTAAGTACTTGTACAAAAATACCTCTACCATTTCTTTTCAGTAGCTGATAAATATCTTTGTCAGGTCTTCTCATTTATCAGAATGATAACAATGTCCATAAAACAGCTAACTTCTCTCAGTTTGTGGAAATGTGTCTTCTTTCCATTATTTCGTTAGCTTAAAAAACTTGTGTGAGTGGCAGACATCGAGTGACAGAGAGAAAGAGAGACTGTGTGTGCAATAGCAAAGATGAAAGTTTCCTGTAACAGCTCTTTCTCTTGATTTGTTTCTTTTTCCTAAAACTCAGACTGTTGTACCAAGAATAAATGCCTGCTTATACTTGGAAACATAAAGGGTCTGGATGAAAAACTGCTACTCATTGTCTCTTCCCATTCCCCCTAGATTTTTCATAACCCCTCAGCGCAGCTCTTACCCCACTCAGCTCATAGGAGAAGGTATCTCTATGGATGGTTCTTCCATTCAGTGTGACAGTGTGAGGTCTCAGTTTCAGGCCCAGAATTGTTATTTTGTTGTACCTCAGAGAGTCAGCGCCCCGGTAGCCGTTTTTAAGTATTTCTGTCTTCAGGTTGCCCTGCAAAAGGCCACACAGGAAATTTTAGTACCATCACAACTCTTTGGAGTTGACTTACTGGTACTGTGACTGTTGTAGTCTCAGTTTTGTCAGCCAATGTACAGAAAGCCTTCCAATGTAGACAATACAATCTGAGAACATAAAGTAAAAACAACACTCACATTAATCTTCACATAAGAAAGGTTTTGTGTATCATCATAAACTAACAAAATAAGAAACACAATTGCTTCTACAACATTCGTTTGGCATCTTCTTGGGCCAGGTTTTCTACTCGTGATCAATGCAAATTCGGTTCTTGTACCCATTTGCAGGGTACAATGGCATATGCAAACCCAAAATCCAGATACAGAGATTCAATTAGTGACCTTGAGGCAGATTTGATTAACATCTGCAACTAACTGCTTTAAATGGGTAGCATCTTCCACAGACATCAGCTGCTAGATATGTTGCCCCTATTTTACATCCCACATCTCCAAAACTCCTGCTAATAATCTTCTCTGATATACATACCCCGGCTTTAAGGACAGTGAAGGAACACAGTGTGTCCACAGGGCTTTGTTTGTTATACTTCCTACCTACTATATATCTTGTATTTAGGGATGAACCAAGAGAACATACAAAGTCATTAAACAAATTCATTTGGATCACCAGCAACAGTAATTTCCCATACAAGCAATGAAGAGGAATTATTGCATTTGTTATGTGATCAAAGTTGTTAAGGAAATAAAGATGAATTATACTGCTCAGGAAATGATGAATTGCTATGCAATCATGACTTTTTAAAAATATGCCAAGGAGAAGCCCATGACGGAACCTTCTGCATAAATTAGCTTGTGTTATTTCAATATTGCACGGCAGGAGGAGGAGCAGAAGCTAGATCACAGTATCTGTAACTTAGGGCTGTGCTCAGACTGCTTACTTCAGGCATCCCCTCTAAAAATAAGTGCTAATCCCCAGCACGCTGATTTAATCTGAAATAAGGAGTGTTGGCTACTGGGGAGCAAATGGGCAGAGACCTCTAAAAGCCTCTGGAGAATGCCTTGGGGTACTTGTACATGGTACCTTCCGCCATTGCTGAATGGGCTCATATTTGACAGGGGGAGATTCAGTAGAGACAGACCACCTCCCAACAGTGATTTATTTCTGTCTCAAGCATGGCCAGGCAGGTGAGCTAGCTCAAGGTGGTCTCACGGACTCAGCAAGCTCAGTGTGATGCTCAGCCCAGTGATTACAACTGTGTTAATAACTGAGGTTGCACTCCAGCTCTGAGGACTCTGCAGCAGATGCCACTGTCCATCTGACAGGTCCCAATCTGCCCTCCTTCAAGGCCCTGGGGAGAAGGAGAGGTGGTGATCCAGGGCAATGAGTGACCCTCTCCTCCCCAAGCACCTAGTGTGATTACAGCAATCACCCAGGAAGGTTCCGGGTTCAATTTGGAGCAAGGAACCTCACGGATATCACTTAAAGCCCTATAAATGTAAAGTACAAGCAAGTCCTGGACCCAAGGCCAGAAGCCAGGACTTCCCCTATGTATTTTTTTTTCGCCAAACGTTTTCCCCCTGAAAACTGGACCAGTTTTAAAAAGAACTTGCTCCCAGGCTATTCAGTTACCTAGTGGTTAGCATACTTTTTCAGAAGCTGCCATCTCCTTGGGCAAGAGCCCTCTTTGGTAACCCATTTCAGCAAACAGCAAGCCATCCACCCCGTTCCTTTGGTGTAGCTGAAAGCATTCGGCATGGTCTGAGCGTCTCTAGCTTGTCTGCTCTGGGCACGGAGGCAGAGATTCTGGCTCTCCCTGCTTGTCCCTGAAGTAAAGTGGAGCCTATACATCTGGCTCACATCTTTCTAAACTAGTAGGTTTAATAATATGAGGCACCTTGACTTAGGTCACTTGGCCATCATGCGTGTCAAAATGATGTCAAGTGAATTAAAACACCTACCGCGGTGAGGCAGTGCCCGAGAGCAGGCAGCGTGAATCATTCCCTAAGGTTTACGTGCCTGCACTGGTCCTGAATTCCTTTGTACTTCTGGGTTGTTCGAATGAAAGTATAAAAGAGAAGGTCTAATCCTGCAGCTGGTACCTTTGCAGAACTCTGCGCTGGATTCAGCGTAAATGCTGTGATGTCAGACCTTAACAGTAAATCTCTCAGGGACCAAAATTTGTGTGTTTTTCTAAAAGTGAATATGATTAAACTGTTCATCCATAATTTTTTAAGAATATAGAAATGTGCAACATACACCGAGATTCTCAAACATTTCTCATACTTCTGCAATTTGCTGTTTGAGATGGATTTTTTTCTTTATAAACACATAATAAAAAACTGACATTAGAGATTATTGGAATGCAGATAGGGAATTCAGTTATGGATTTACAGGCAGAAGTCAAATATGAGCAATGAAAAATGGAAGAGCCAGTGAATCAACAATCTAATTTGCACAGATCAGAATTTAATATAAAACTGGATATTGTTTTTCTGTAGCCTCCCTGCAATAAATTGCTATACACAGACTACAGAAAGTCAAAGTGATTTTTCTTCCTTTTTGCAGTTGAAATATCATTTCTTAGAAGACTTTTTCATGATAAATCAAGAAGAAAATAGATTAAAAATTAAATTTAAATCTAGACATGCAGTGTTACTTCCAGAAAAATACCTCACAAATATACAAGACTACATAATAAAACCCATCAGATTCCTCTTACTTGCTCTCACTCCTGGAGGACACATATTCTAAGAGCAATATCACAATAAGCATTAATATAATTTTTTATTCTTCTGAAGATTTTGTATAGACTACTTTGGTGCTTTCAGGAACACACAGTGTGAGAACTGTGCTACAGTACATGTGAACACTGGAATTGCGGATGAAATATAATCTGTATAGAATGCTGAAGTAGGTTCAGCTTTTTTTGAATAACTCCCACAACTTACTATCATACACTTAATGAGCTTCCAGTAGGTTTTATTTTAAAGTGTTTTTCTCAGATGAAGCCGAGACTGCTGAGTTTTTCTGTTCAGCTTTCTCAAGACACGCCTGAGAAGTGAACCACATGTGAAAGGCATTGGAGCCCTGACTCTGTGCCTGTGCTGTATGAAGCATCCATCAGCACGGCACAGCAGGTTGCTGGTAGCTTGCTGAATCACTCCACGGGATGCTGACCGTGGGAGCAATCTCCGTGCCATCTGACAAGGAGATGCAAGCTAAAGAAGGGAGAGTATGCAATTCTCTGGGCCACAAAATACAAGCTTCGTGTGAGCACAGCTAAAAAGTTGTGAGGATATCCTGTAGGCGAGAACACAGCCCTCTCCTACCCGTCAGACTAAAAGTGCTTGCAGGAGAAAGGCAAGGAAAATATCCCTCATCCCCAGGACCTGCAACTCAGGAAAAATATCTGAGCTAAAAAAGTGGATTTGCAGGTTCACATCACACCATGGGTGTTAATGATGCGTCACTGTGATAGTCAATGAAGCAAACAGAAAACTGCAGGTTCATGGTTGGATTAATTTGCAGCTGCCTGCAAACGAAAACATTAGGTAGCTTACCAGTTTCAAAGGCTGGGCTGTACGAAAAAATGTTATTTGGATGAAAGTTAGACATCAGCACCTTACAACAGCTACACTACAGTAGAGCTACCTCTAAGTCTGCGGGTACCTGGTACGTTGCTACTTACTGCGCCGTATGTGTATTTAGCCAAGAAGTAGTTCTCGTTTTCAATAGTATCTGTTAAAACACAAAACAAGGAGGATTAGTATCAAAACAGCAAAATCCATGAGCAGTTCACACTAATTGTGGCAAGCAGCTAACGTCACTCTCGGAGGACTGTGGGTTATTTAATCTCCTCCTCTATTCCTCTCGGTGTGACCTCACGAAATGAGTTACTGCCCTCTCGAGCAGAGCAGCCGTCCCCAATGTCACACCTTTCTTGTGCTGAAACGCCGCCTTCAAGAGCACTCTGCTTTTCACCTCTAATGTTCAACCTCAAAGCTCTCCAGCTCTTTGTAAGAGCAGTCAGAGCCATTACACTGCTGAAAAGGTGGCCTGAGGACAGCCCTGCGTGTAGACCCTGCTTCATAGAGGGGGCCCAGACTCACCGATCGAATCACCGTCATCCCAAAAGAGAGACCCAGAAGCTTCTCCTTGTTCGTTCAGGGCGATAATGAGCCCAAATGGGTTCAGGCGGCTGTTGACAAATACACCAAGAGATGTCGGTATGAACTTCTGGCCACTGCCCCTTCCATGTTATTTAACAAAAACTTCTGAACACGATTAGCTCTAATTTCAAGGTTACAAGAAAGGTTACACAGAAAAATGACTACCTAGCTCCCTAAAATGGATCTTGAAATTACGATGAGAACCTTACCCTGCTCTGTTCCCACCTTTCAAGTGCCTGTGTGGACAAGTTCCCCCTTCTTTAGTGGCCTTATGTGTGACAACTGGGCAGCTGGGGAGGCAGCTGGTCACTGAGGCCACGTCACTGTGCTTTGGTCTGGTCGCTGCATGGTGCTGCTCCCTCCCTTCCCTGCTCACGTTGGTGTCTGAGCATGGTTCAGACCCGAGGCCAGCCCTTTACCCATTGGTGTGGGGAAACAATCTTCCTCGAGAGAGCTTTGAGCCTCTCCACCTTGCCCGTGGCATTTGATAAATTCACCCAAGGACAAGAGGTTTGCATCTTCCCCTAGCATATGTTCACTGCGAGCGGCTGGCAGCTGGTCAGCGTGGCCGTGAGAGGTGCAAGAGCTTCTCCTAGCAAAGCTGCAGAGCCAGGTGTGGGTTTCGGCCATGTGAGAGATGACGTGGGTCATCTCCGGGGTGACTTCTAACGCAACCGAGCGAGTAGTGGGATAAAAATACTGTGCTTATCAGCTGGGATGGCAGCTGGGAGCTGCAGATAGCTTCTCTTCTGCTCTTTCTTTTTGATTGCTTTTTGGTGGTGATGAGTCTGAACTGCACCACTGTTTTTTGGGGACAGGCACGGCTCGTGATATTACCTCTTGGTAGTTGTGGTGGCTGGAGCCTGCTCTGGCAGAATGTAGCCTCCACGGATGAACAGAGGGATCTTGTTCAATGGGGCATCGACGGTAGCATACGTCCCGCGCCAGGCACTTGGCACTTTGTAACCCTACCGCAAAAATTAATACAGTTAAAAAAATATATGCAAATGCAGGCACTAAACATTATCACCATATATCACTGGAAAGGAGACCAAGGGGTATATTTTCATCTGAATTACACCAGTTTAAATATGCACCAAAAAAAAGCAGATTTCAGGGGCGTTATTCCAGTTTCTTTTTTGAACGTGAAGGAGAATCTAGCCCCTGCAGTGATGCATATGCATGAAGATACAGCCATCATGAATGAAAGACAGTAAATCGTCTTTTAAAATGGTATCATTCCTCTGTATGCTGGGGAAAAAAAACTCATCAAGACATGAAGCAAAAAGAAAAGGAAACTTTCACTTCCTTTTTTTATGCATATGGAAACTGTCACATTTCAGTGTAAGGTGAGTGATTCATAATCATTGGGGAATGTAAACTGTAGATTTTCTTCTCTTTTAAGGACAAGTCTTCCCCTTTCAAAAAGTAATTACGGGATTCAATGAGTGAAATTCAAATATGTGTAGACAACTAGCATAAATTCTCTGCATCGTTTCTTTCTGCTTTAATCCCTCAAAACCAGGTGTAGGCAAGGTTTATGTGCAGAGGAGGTAACAGGAGGGCTTGGCTCTTGCCTTCTGTGAAGGGTAATTATAACTTATGGTTAATATCCAGCCTTGCTTCTGGACGAGCACCAGCAAACACATGCCAAGTGCTGGGAGCTGCTCTTTGCTGATGTGTGGGACACGCCCCACAGGCAGGGGACACCAGGACGATGCTCCCATGCCCGCCCCTGCACATGGGCTTGGGGGGAACTGCAGCAAGGAGGGCTGAGCAAAATGCCCGACCCCACTGAACCATGGCCTTATGAGAGGAGAAAGGGAAAGAGCTGGATGAACATCCCTCTGAGGACACCAGTGACATGCTGCAGATGCCCAGAGCAGCGCCTATTGAAGAATAAGCCTGAATTTCCTCCGAGAGCATCTCTGTCCTTCCCACTTGTCTGGCAGTGCTGCTCAGGGTAGTTAGCAGCAGCCTGATGCTCCTGGGCTCAGGTTTCTGAAAGCTTTTAACATCAGCCTAACTAGCTACCCCTGAAGCCAGAGCTGGTTTCATCCAGCAGATTTCAGCAGAGCACAGTTAGCTCAAAACCCGAGCACTTTGGGAACTGCAGCGCTGGGAATGGCGTTGGAGAGGTCGAACCCTGCAGCCCCTGAATCTAGAGGAGTCTGGCTTTTTTCCACAAAGCATCTTGCTCTGCAGCTCCTGAAGCATCTTCTGGAAGGGAGCCTCATGCTGCTCTGTACATATGCCTTCTGTCCAAAATGATGCGTGTGCAAAACTCTGTGCACAAAAAGGATGCAGCATGTTCTCAGGAGCGCAGCTCAGGTCTCTGTTTCTACACAGGTAAGGGTATAGGTATAATAACTTAAGCATGGAATAAGGGTGAAGAAAAAAAGAATAGAAATCTTGACAATTTTGTGAATTTCTAGGCTGCTCTTGAAAATTGCGTTCTCTGTGTCTTTAGAGCTTTACAGACCAAAAATAGCAAATAAAATGCTACTGAAAGCTGTGCAATTTACTCTCCCAGCTAGCCTGGTGTTGACTTTTTGTGCTCTAGTTTTCTTAAACACAGATGCTGAGGTAAAAATACTGCTGAACATTGCTAAAAGTCATTTTGCTGGAACTGTAATATTTTAAGTTCTGTAAAAATGTAAGAAACTGAATTTTAGAAATACTTACAGTGTAGTAGTCAAACCACGTTGCTTCAGGGAAATACACATCCACAGATCTCGCTCCCTGTAATTGTTATAAAATGATTAAAGTCCTTCTCTTTTTACATTTCTGATATTACATTAGCTTTATTATATTTGTGCATGGATAGATGTACACTCAATCCTCTAACAGCATCAAATCTTGGATATTAAGGCTGAGTTATTGTCACAGCAATGGACTCGTGCTGGCCAATCTATGATGCAAAATAGATGACCCTACCCAATCTGGGGGGCTGTACTACAGGTCTGTGGGATGAGTCAGTGTTAAGTTGTTAGTTCAGCGTGGCACACCGCTCCACGTCTTGCAAACATAACATCTGAGCGATGCCAGCGAGGGCTACGGCACTGCAAGGCAGGACTTCACATCAGGCAACTGAGCGGGCTGGAGTGGCAGTGAGGGCAACCACTGCTTCGTCCCTCTTGCTAAAACAGGCAAAGAGCTATGTCTGCACGCAGGACATGCAGATATATGCCTTATTTGCAATCACTTGAAGTTGCAGATAAATTATATTATCTAATGCACTGCTAATTGCACAATTGCTGCACTTTATTTTACAGCATGCATTGCATCGTATTATTGCAGGGAGAAAATCACACTAAAGGCACTTTGAATTAATCACTCTAGGAAAAGTCAGAATCAAAACATATTTCCTTTTTTTTTTTTTGGTCATGAGTTGCTTGTTCTCACAAACAGATTAGTTTTGAGTCTCAAAGCAGACGTCTGCCCCTTTGCAGAGTTATGGTTATCCCCTGGGAGGAGATGGAGCATGAAATGTCAAGGTGGAGGAGAAGAGCTAAGGCATAGTTACCACTTGACATTTTAGGGATTTTTTTTTTCATATTAACCAATAGAAGAACTAAGAAATAGCTGCTTTTTTAACGCATGCAAATCTCATATTAGAATACAGCAACTGCTAACCTGGAAATTTGTCCTGTCCTGCGACCTGTCTCCCACAACAGGCAGTGCTGCATGGCTCAGGGAAGGTGTCCTAATTCTGCAGCAAGTAAGGCTGGGGTGCTGTGCCCTGTCTGTTTAGCAACTAAAAGTTGTCTAATTGTGTAAAACACCTTTAAAGCTTGAAAGAAAACCCTATAAAGTCAAGATGTCCCTATTCCTAGATTTTCTCAGCATTACTACAACAACTCTGGTTATTCTGATGTGCAGAGAAGCGTGCAATCACCGCCTGACTCTTGATGAGCCTTGCCTTAAGGAGTGCCTAAGTAACAGCCAGTGTAAGAACATTTCCCGTTTTTGTTTTGATTAATCTCCCTCACTCACACCCTCGGACTCGAGGAGCAGAGGGAAACCTGTCCTGCCACACCTTCTCCAGGTGAGCAGGTGCCATGCTGCGGTTTGAGGCAGTCATCATCATCATTTTCATTCATTTCATTGCAGGAAGCAACCCCTGGCTTGTCACCCGCTCTTTATGGGAAGGTTCCTCCCACATCTTTTCATCATCTTACTGGCCTGAGACCCTTTGAATTCTCCACGTTAGTCACCAGCTATTAGAAACCTGGAAGAGTCTGAAGATGAAGGACTGACGGATGAAGTGCCACAGAGGAGTCGGAACGGTTTTATGTGAAGAAATAAGAATTTCATTTTAAATTCACAGAGGCACAAGGGTTGCATTAAAAAAAATGACACGCAGAAGCCTTCTTACGTGTTTGATCATCAGCATCATGTAGGAAATGTCTCAGATATTCCGGCAGCATGCTGATCACAAACAGCTCCAGGATACATCACATGGAGATGTTTGCCTCTGCACAACTACACCGCTCTGGTGCTCCTTTGAGGCTGCACCCTGCTAGCAGTCAGCAGCGGGGTGAGGAGAGAAACCCACCCTTGCTCCAGCTGAGCAGCAAGAGCAAACCCACCCTGCAGCTCTATTCTGGGGCCCACGGCAGCATCTGCTACCCTGAACTAACCTGTGGCCAGCACAGCCATAGGGAAATGATGGCTTTTAAAGCCTGCCATATTATCAGCTATCATTGTCATCATTTTTGTAAGGGTGGTGTGTGCACGTGGTGCTGGTAAACGCCTTGCACAACCCTTAAGATGCTGCAGCGCCAAAACGCAATGGGTCAGCAGTAAATAAGGAGACCAGTTTGTTTCAGTCCCTCCACGTTTCTTCCTAGGCTGGCGATTATTGCCGTGTGTGTCCTTGGAGGGATCTGTCAGCGCAGGCGTAGGAGCGCTCGAGGGGCAGCATCCAGCCTGCTGACATCTGTTCAGCGCTCGCAGTGGCAGGGAAATGCCGTGCCCTCGCCTTCACTCTCCCACCTCCAGCACTGGGCAGCCCTGCGCTGCTCGGGCTTGTTTTGAAATGCCTTCTGCAGGGTTTGACAGGGGAAGGAGGAAACGGGTGGATATGAGCAAACATGCCCTGAATGTCATCTGGTGCCCCAAGCGGAGTTCACTTATTTTATTCCAGTATGATGGCGTTTTTTAATTGCAGTACTTGCCTCTTCAAGAACAGGAGCAACCATAAATGCAGGTCCCCAAAGGAAGGCAGTATCTATTCCACGAGTCTGCTGATCAGAGGTAAATCTAGCGTGGAAAGTGAGGCATGTTAATTCACATTTTTATAGAACTTGCAGAATATTTCGACATTACTCGCTGCCACAAGAAATCTGCTTCCTTAATGCATCCTTCACCACCACCACATATTTCTCCTGGCTGAGGGAGTGCCAAAAGCTGGACAGAGATTCAGAAATTACAGTAACACTGCCGTGCTCTGGCAGATTCTCTGATTCTGTGATATGGCTTCCTACACCCTTCACAGATTTGCATTAGAAATCCTTTGCAGGACGAACACCAAGCAACCTTCATACGTATTGCACTTTGTAGCTGCCTTGCCTGGATGGCACCTCACAGATTTCAGTATATTTTATTCAATGTATTAAGATCATTCTGATTCTGATCATATCCTCCAGACATGCATTTGCAATCCCGTTCACCCAGGGTCATCTGCCAGCCTGGGATGAGCTCTCTATTGCATCCTGCATCAGCTAATGAAAATACTGACAAGCTCCAGGCAAAAAGGAGACATCCTCCCCCCTCTTAGGAACCTCAGCTCATACAACATAAAATCTCTGAGAATCTGAACAGGCTTCCAGTCATTTGTAAGCCTATCTCCTAGGACATCCATGCAGATCATCATTTCCCAGTTAGCTTATAAGAGTGTCACACAGAGCAGTGGCTCTACCCTCCTAAAATCAAGCTACGTTGTACCTCCTGCTTTCCTCCCTTTCCCGCTCAATAGCCCTGTTGCCTCATCAAAAAAGGCAATCATAATTTGCTTTTGACAAATTCACACTGGTTGTTGCACATTAGTGTATAATTCCTATGTCCTCAGAGAATAATCTGTTCCAAAGTTTATTTTCCGTGTTCTGTTTAACTGAGGCTGTTCAACACCTTGGTGCTGCCCCTTCCTAAAGGCAGGTTTTTATTTTATGGAGCAGAGTGGCTCAGTGTCAGTGCCTGCTCTGACACCCTACCTGCTTGGTAAGGGTACCCAAAATAGCAAAAATACATCGGCAGTTAAAAGACATACTTTCAGTGCTCGTATTTCTAAAATATTGCAAGTTTAGGAGAGCACGTGGAACTCAGGAAAAATTCTCCTTGAAGGCATGCTTCAGCATCTCATCTATCGAAACCTCAGTAGGTGAAGACACTAGTTATTCTGCGTTTATTTTTCTATCAAAAAATAGTAGCTCTTTTGTATGTCCTAATCTTGGGCATTATTGAGTTTCAACATAACGCTTTGTAAATGTTTTCAGTGTGGTGGGTTTTTAGATGAATTACCTGGTTTTCAGATTTCTGAAGTATAATGTGTTAGGTTTTTTGTCCTCTCAACAACTTCTCTCTATTTTTAATTTCACTGTAATAAAATTAAAGTATTATTTCAACGCACTGTGTTGTGGGAGATTTCAGGAGAAAAAACTGATTAAGAAATGATGACAACAGAGAAGCTGATCATCTTACTTGCACTTGGAAACGAGCATCTCACCATCTAACTAAGCACTATTTCTTTTTCAATTACAGCAACCATGAGCACACATTCAGCAAACAAATGAATTTTCCCATTTTGAAAACATAAGCCATTAAGCACAGCATAGTTGTGATCTATGAAATACGCCTCACTCCATCTACATGCTTCCTATGGTTAGGCAGTAGCCTCTCTGCTGTCTTATTTTCCCCCGGTAGGCTATTAAGCAAAGCTTTTCCCCGCAGGAGCACAGTAATGGATTACCACCCCCAGGTCTTTTTGGACAGCCAAGGTACCAGCGTCTGTTTCACTGAGTGAAAGCCTCTGCGTGAGACACGTAAAAGACATATAGGCATCTCCTGGGATGCTGTTCTTGTTTGTTGTTTGAAATGAGCACCTAAACATTTGAAACGAAATGAGAAATCTGAAATGACCACATGAAGTAGGTATTGCTTGGAGACTCCCTGCCCAGCTACAGTTATTTTCGTGGTGAGGTTTGTGAACTCGTAACAGCTACACCTGAAAAGCTAGTGCAGTTTTTTAGCTTTGTGTTTGTTACAAGGAAGAGAAAGATTTGATGTAAAATTCCATCACCTGGACCTCAAAAAATCTGTTTCAGTTCTCTTTCTCTAAACCCCACATTTCTCCCTTTGTTAGCATCTAGGTGACATTCTTTACCTGGGCAGGCACACTAAATAAAGAAGCATTAATTAGAAATAGTAAGAAATACTCATCAAGTAACAATAGTAACCAGAAATAAGTAATAATATTAAATATTTTAAAGCAATTTTAGCATCTAGCTATGGCAACATTAGCAAGTGACATGCCCGCTAGGATGGGACCTGGGTAGGAAGCCAGCTTGTGCTGTTCTCCTGATCTCTGCACTGCCTACCTGCATTTTAGAGGTTTTATTTCCAGTAATCCTAGCTAACTTCCTATTAATGGCAGGAGTGCACCTTTTGACTTAGTTTCACCCAACAGGAGTCTCAGCTGGTGTATCTGAGACTACTCTAGAAATGAAATCAAAGCAAACTTGGAAATTTCCTAATGTAGACGTGTCGCAAAAGAGTTCAGATAAAATATATTGTGAGTGGACAGACAGACAGCCTTAACATCACCAAAATCATTTGATATTAGCAAAGGTTATCGAACATTAATGCCCAAAGTAACTTGGTCATTTCCAATATTCACATAAATCCAATTAACAGAAAATACTGCTAAAATAAATCCTTAAAATAGCATAAAACCCCTTGTAAGACATGAATACCTATAAAACTTCTCCTAAATGTTACCCTGTTAAATAAAGTAGCAGAGTAGGAAGAGGAAGGATATCACTTTTAAAATGAATCAGTTAGCCATTACACTGAGTAGGCAAAATAGATTTTGTGCATAACCATTTTGTATTAGCATGTTCTGCACTTTAGTGTAATCTCAGTTTAATTTGCAAAAATGCCTTACCCTTTAACCAAAATGTTTTTAACCTAAAGGGAAAAGAACATTAAACAGTCCGGGACGTAACCTGAACCAATGAGACTAAATTGTGCCAGAGCTTTGGGCAATAGCCTTTCATGTGCATTATTTTCTCTCCTTTTGAACACGTCTTTGGATAAGGTATTCTGAAATAAAAAAATTACCAAAAGCAGGTAAAAAGCTAATTAAACGTGCTGAAAGGGAAACTAGACTTCGCTTTGATTCCTACTTTTTCCAAACAGGGAAGAAAAAAAAAGGCAAAAAAATAGCTGTTCAAAAAATCTGAGGTCACATTTTCCAAGGGTTTTCTCAGTCAATGTGTTTATTAATCTTCTCTTTGCACCTGCTTCTAGACTCGAACATCTCTGTCCCCATTTTCTCTATGCAATTTGTGGCACAGATGTAGGTTTCATACATAGCATGCAGATGCAAGTGCTAAATTGGAAAATGCAAATGCCATGGATGATTGGAAAATGGAGCCTTCTCTGTATGAGGCCTTCTTGATATTCTGGGCCAGAATACACATTTCATAGATTTAATTCAAATACAGAAAATACAGGTATGTGACTCCTACTTTTAAAAGAAAGGATTGCATATTTGCCTAAACCAAGAAACGTTGAGAATTCTCCTTACTTAACTCTTTTTTCACTAGAAACAAATACAAGCTACATTTTAATGTATATCCATATCATATATATAAAGTTATTTTTGTTGTATATATTTTGATTAGACTTCATTGTAGAACTGTTCTTTTTAAGAGCAAGCATGCACTGATATTACTATCGCTATTTTCAGGCAGATGTCAACTAGTTTGTACACAGAAGCTCAACTACTTCTTTGAGTAAAATAATAATAAAAAGAGAGTCTCTGAACTTACTCGTGCATCAGCGATCGTACCACTGTGTTGCCATGAACATGAGACTCGAAGAACAAGGTGTAGAGGTATGGCAGAAGGGAGTATCTGATCCGGAGCGTAGCTCGAGATATCTTGGCAAACTCTTCTCCAAAAAACGCTGGGTCTTGTTCCTGTTGAGTAAAAGCTTTGCACTGAGCATTATAACTATGGATATACATTCAACAGAGAAACCTGCGTGCAACCTAAGGCAAGCTGTTGCTAGCATAATCCCATGAATGTGAATGTTTATGTAGAAAAAGTACTGATTTGTGAACTAGAACATGCGTTAAGAACCACGTCAGCCCTCTGCGACAGAGAAGGAAAAGCAGAGGAAAAAGGGAAGACCAGCAACCTCCAAACAAAGGCAAAAGCATAGTTATTTTATACGTATTTTTGGCCAAGAGTGTAAAGTGGGAGTGTGTCTCCCACTCCCACAAAGTCTGTCCTTTGATCCCTCCCAGCTCAACTTCTCCAGCACTAAAATAAGACCACCAGCAAGGCACCTGGCTCCCTTCCACCTGCACAAAATTCTGCTGTAAGACTCAGTTTTCTCATTAAAATCAAAGAATATGTGATGAATTCCAAGGATAATGAAACATAAAAGGAACAGAAGTAACAAAGCTCTTTATACTATCTTGTGCTTTTCAGTGAAAAAAAAATGTATTAAACCATTTGAAATCCCCAGTGGATTATGCAAAGTGGCTACTTAAGATTTTATTTTAACACCAAACTTAATATTAATTAAACTCAATATTTAAGTAAAGTTTCTTCACTATTATGTTTACAACAGAATAATCTTTCCTGCTGGCTCTGAGGTCTGAAGCATCCATCTGTTATTTCAAAAATTGCACTGTATTTTTATCAGTTTAAGTCTGACACTACAAATATTGCCTAAGTTCAGGAAAAAAAAGAAAAACAAAAAAGACTTGCTAGGTGATGCTGAGTCACCCAAAATGCCTTGTTCATTTCTGTCAGGGAACACGATGTTTTAAATGGGTTTAAGTGGTCCAATAAAACCCAATGTATCTTCTGCTACTTCTGTCATTCAGTCATGGCTGAGTTGCAGCTCCTGTCACTTTTCCTGCCTATTAAATTGTGTGTACATTAATAGTACCCATTCACCTAGATTAGACCCATTTGCATGCCCAACAGGCCAAGTGAACCTATATAAATAAGGGATCTCTAATTTTATTGAACAGAGGTAAATAGAAAATATTTATCGACAACAGCACCTAAAACCCCACAGCCATTTGTTCTCCTCAGGAGAAATATCAGCATATCTCAGGTATTATTATAGACTATAGGGTAAATCCTGACTTTCCTAATGCCAGCACAATCGCTTATTATTCCTGCTTTTGCCCTGTTTCTGGATGTACATCATACTTTCATGCAGAGGAAGAGGTCTCTTTGAGGAATGTAAATGTCGCAACATTTTGATGACATAACCGTAAAGAAAATTGAAGGTTAGCTAACAACCTGATCTCAAGAATTGCACAGATCACTTTACAGAAGAAACAAAACAAAGCAAAGAGAAACAAAAAAGGCAGTTATTGAACTAGCAGAACCTTTTCATCATTGCTGCAGATAACACAGTGTGCTTACAAAGGCTGCAAGACCTTCACACTGATTGTAGTTAGAAACAACGGGATCCTTCTATCTAGGATAAGTCCTGAAAGGACTATATGATAAGTTGAAGCCAACGCACGGCTCTGATCTGAGGCCGCGCTTTTTCATCTTGCTCATGGGCTCATTGGCTCTGTTTCTCCTTGGCTGACAGTGCTGTCACTGTTGCTGGCTGTCCTTGGAGTCCTCACGTGCTTGTCTGGAGTTTCTAGCTGTGGCGTTTGTCTGAAACTCACTTTTAGATAGCAAGTGTGGTGTATAATGCCCTCTCTCCCCTTCTATGTAATAACTATTAAAGTTGCAGGGGTACTGAAATGAAAATTGAAGTTAACAAGTGAGCAAGATGTACTGGCACTCACTGGCTCTTATATAAAAGCTGGGCTTCAATAGGTAAAAGATGGAGAGGATAAGTCTTACCTCTACAGGACTTTCAGATGTTAGATACTATATGTTTTTCAGTTTCTAAGCCATTTTTCCTTTATGGATGGGAAAAATTTACACTTCACAGAGTAATTCCTGCTCTCAGTACATCATTCCCTATCACCTGCTCAAGCTTTCCTGAGAATGGCAGGTTAATTTATGAGGAAGTAATACAAAGCAACATCGTCAGTACAGTAATCACAGAGTACAGCTCTGCATAACTTCATTTACTTACCATGTTTCCCTCTGCGTTGTGGTTTCTGGAAAATGGGTAGAAAGAGCCAAGCTGCATCCAGCGCAAGCAGAGTTCGTAGGTAGTGTTGTAGTTAAACCCACAGATGTCAGCACCAATCTGGAGAGAAAATATCATAGCATAAGTGTTTGCAATTGTTGCTGGGGCCCAAAAATGAGAAACCACAGAAGATTGTTAATAAATATAAATTTTGGAAAGAGATACCAGTTTCTGATGACTTCATAAGAATGTTCCAGAAAATAGTGATACTAATTTTGCTGGGGTGGAGATTTTATTGGCTCCTGGAGCATTAAAATCAGTGTGGAAGATCTTTACATATTTCAATAATTACACAAATCCTGCATCCCAGCTTGCAAAATCTGAAACTTACAGAGGGACCTCAAATCATAAAACACGTAATATAAAGAGATCTGTTTGGGGTGGCACGCAGTGATTTAATCTGAAGTTGGCAGTGCTATTTTTGTTTCTCTTTAGCCAGCCAAGATTGATGACATTTATTTTTTTTTAATCTGCAGTTCCCTACTCCGTACAGGCCATTACTGCTAGCCGTCTCAAGCAGCTTATTGCAGAAAACATCTCACTTAAAGTGATATCAGGTACAAGCCAGCAATTGCCCGAAGGACTTCAGACTCACATAGGGCATGCCAAAGAGGTTGAATTCCAGCATGCCAATGATAGAGTAGTGCATGTCCTTCCACTGGGAGAAGTTGTCACCCAGCCAGTGACCCCCGTGCTTCCCGCTGCCGACGAAGGTAGACCGACTCAGGACAAACGCCCGCTTGCCAGTTGCCTGCTGGGCAGCACTGCAAAAAATTGCAACAAGATCATTAAAAATAGGAGTGGTAAACAAAAGAGTCATATGATCAGACTGAGCTTTCCAGCACAGCTTTATCTTGGACAGTGTTATCCTTGAAACAATTATTACTGTGGCCTGGGCCATGTGAAAGCATGGCTCCAGAACTATAAATAATGGAAAGTTTTACTCAGTAGCCAAAGTAAACAACTAAAAACTATGTGATCCCCAAAACAGTTTGTTTCAGGTATTTCTAGTTTTCCAACAATCTAATTTGCTTTTATTTTATTATTAACATTGTCTCAAAGTAAACATTCAAAATAGAGAATCCTTTCTATATTAGTTCATTTAATTTAGTGTCCTATCATTTCTTAAAAACAAGCATAATATATATATATAATGTTAGATTTGTCTAGACATTTTTATTGGCAAATAAAGTCCTAATATCCTGGACTTAAAGTTAGGGAAAAGAAGAGAGAAAGAGAGAAAGAGAGAGAGAGAGAGAGAGAGAGAGAAAGAGAGAGAAAGAAAGAAAGAAAGAAAGAAAGAAAGAAAGAAAAAGAAAGAACATCAACATTTTAAAATCTTAAAAAAAAAATCAATACAGAAAGCAAACGTAATCTTTCAAAATGTCACCCCTTTCCCATAGTATTTCCTCTGATTTCCTGTCATTGTTTGATTTATGAGGTTTCATTACAGAATTAGTGGTGTAATGAATTTTTCCTTTCCTTTTGGAAATAATTTTGCTGCACCACCAGAAAATCAAGGAGATGCAATATGCCTTATTAACAAATCTATTACAAAGTTCCTCAGCATAGAATAATCTCTGCGAGGGGTTACATATTGCAGCATTATAGATTGCACGAGCACAGGTTCAATTTTACTTTAATAGGATTTGGGCAATAAAACTCCATAGATTCTCTAGGAAATCTTAGCCTGAAATATAAACCGTGCTGTCCACCATCTACCTCCTTCTCCCTTAATGAGATCTGTGCAAGAGCTCTTTCACTCATACTTGTAATGGCCAACATTCGGCATTGGTTCTGTAATGGCACAGAGCCTTTAAAATGCTTCAGCACTTGCTTTCAGCCAAAATAACAACCAAACAAACCACCAACCCAACAAAACAACCAACCACCACCAACAACAACTCAAGGTCTTTCATACATGCCTAAACATATGGGTTGTATGCAGCAAGAGGTGCAATTCACACAGGACCTCCTTGGTGCTGTAACGTGGGGGCACCATTGAGCCCAATAACTGCACAAGACTCCCTGTTGTGTGTTTAAATGACATTTTTGAGCACTGCAGGGACAGAAATCTCTTTTTCCTGAACCTTTTCGTGGGTGTCCTGCATACGAGTTCTTTCCTCTGGCTGTGCAGCACAAGTTTGGCTCTGTTTGCAAATGGAGGTGCTAATGAGGGCAATATTGGATCAACTCAACTGTGATCCAGAGCTGCACAAACAATTTGCAACAAATAATTTATTGAATAAATTTCAGTCTATTATGAATCATTGCTGAACTGGTCCTAATGTTCTCAAATGTATTTGTTGACTGAAATTATTTACAGAATATTATGTGTGAATAGTTCTTGGCCTCAAGCTATGCACAAGCTGATTGTTGCTAGTTCACCATACCCAAATTCAAGCCATTTGACTGCATACATGGGTCAGATGACACATTTCCTATTCTCTAGCTTCATTAGCATAATTCTTGGAATTGTTTTGTATGCGATTATGAACTTGTCATTTGTTTTCAGCCAATACCCTACAATTGATGCTGGTTTGCTAAATATTCCCATCAGTAATTTAATTTATTATATTATTTGTGAAGAGCAGATGCAGAAATGGTATACAAGCAGCCTTGAAAAGAAATGCGTTTAAGAAAACCAAATGAATATGTATGAAAAATTCTTCATCAAATTCCCCAGCTCTGCAGCAAATCCTGCCTCTGCTAGTGTTTTTGGTGGTGTTCTCCAGCCTTGAAGGACTCTGCAAGTTTGGCTGAGCAAAATAAGCAGCACAGGTACAGGGAAGGTTCACCACCTTGGGGGGAGGATGAAATGTAACCTTGGTGGAGGCTCCTGTGGTGAGGGGATCTTAGTGGAAGTAAGGCTGCAGAAGCCCCAAAATCTTTCTGTGTCCCATGCATCCTGGCTGGGCTGGGCAGTCAGCAAGGGTGAGGGCTCAAGGGCTTTCTGCCCAGCTCTGAAAAGCTGGGCTGCTCTTCAGCCCAGCACACAAGAGCTAGCAGACTGCTTCTGGCTTTTTCCCAGTGCCTCCCTTCCCCCAGGCTTGGCACAGAGCTGCAAGTGCATCGACACCTTAAATAGGCTCACTTAGCCAACTCCCCTGGATGTACAACTGGTGAAAATGCATGCTTAATGCTAAAATAAGCCAACACAAGGACCCCTGCTTTGGCACTTACATTGTGGCATTAAACATATCCATGTCTTCGCTCTCTGCTGGAAAACGCGTGATTTGCCCATTTGATTTAATCAAACAGCTAGCTTTCCACTGTCACTCTAGCCTGACAGCAGCAGCGCCTGCCTGTGTAAGCTCATTTTGAGTGCTTCCCAGCTGCTAAGGGACAGCTTTCCAGTAGCCGACAGCAAACCTACTGCAATGCAGCTCAGCCCTCCTGCACCCACAGAGCCCCAGGCCAAAACGCTGCCTGCCAGCAACCAGAGGCAGCTCTGGCAGCAGCCAGGGAGCTGGGTACAGATCCTTCCCTGGCAGTCATGCAAGCTCCTCCAGTAGTGAGGGGATGGAGAAATTCCCCTGGTGCCACACAAGGCTGCTTCGGTATGAGAGCAGCTCTAACGCAGGATGGGAACAACTTGCTCTGGCTGTACAAAAGCACCAGTTGAAGAGTTAAGCCCTACAAGCAGACCCTGATTTTAGCTGAGAAAAAGAAAATTGGAAAAGGTTCTGCTTCCTCTGCCAAGAGTCTCTTTTCTTGAAATTGTTCTTACTCAATGACAAACAGCAAAGTGAAACGTGGCTGTTTCTTATGAGATACCGTTGCAGGTTTCCCAAGTACCTCAGCTGCTTTTAAAATGCATTCCAGTCACCTGAAATCTGCATGTAGAAATACTTAGAAAACTCACTGGAAAGTTGGTGCAGTCTGTGACCAGCCAAAGAGAGAGTGTGTGTTGTAGTGCTCTCCCAGGTAAGTCTTGGAGTCAGGGCACAATGTCTTTTCAGCCAGGGAACGATCAGAAATGCCTGAGAAGGACAAAAAAATGTTGTAAAATTATATGCATCAGATTTCAAATCTCTTCATGTTTTTACTCATTTAGGAGGGAAAACACCAAAGGATTTGGAAAGAGGAAAGGCTGAAGAACTGCAGGATCTGCACTGATTAGAGGTTAGCATGTAGTTGTGAATACCTTCCTGTAGACAGGCACACGTCCTCAGGAGGGTGAGGGAACTGAGTAAACCCTGCTAATGAGGTTCAAGTTTTCTGTCCAGTAATGCAGAACATCTGTACAGCTATCGTGTATTCAGCAATAGCCACAGAGAAAACATCTGCATGCTTAATTAAGAATATACACACACATTCTTCTACGTAGTGACAAATTTTACTTAAGAGTGAAAATGTTGCAAGAAAAGCAAACAAACAAAAGCAGAAAAAATACAAACAAACAAACAAAAACCAGAAATTCGGATGCCCAGGCAACTTTTATGTTTGTGTGAAATCACAAGACCTGGGTTCGTGGACCACTGAGATGCAGACACAGGTAGGCAGCATAACCCTGCCCCACAGTGGCAAAATTCATACTTAATCAAGCCTGATCCCTTTCTTCCCCTGAGGAACCTGAGACTTAAAAGGCAGCAGGGCCAGTGGCACAGCCCCAGGCAGCATCGCCAGCAGTGAGCAGGGAGCATCAGAGGTGCACAGGGGAGGAAGATGCATCAGATGCAGCAGTCCTTAGCAGGCCATCTGCTATGGCCCGATACGCTGCACAGAAGAGAGCAAGGACTGATCATAATGGGCATATTCGCACCTAGGTGGGTTACGTGATAACTCCTTCCATGAGCAGGTCACAGACAGCGGAGGCAGTGACAGATTTTTGCCTTCAGTAATGGTCGGGGGCAGCCCTGACCTCGCTGGCACCGCTCTTGTTCAGCTGAGCCAAGGGGAAGCAGTAAGAATTGCCTGCACAGATACTGCCTGGTCTTGGATCCCCCATTAAGGGGATGCTGGCAAGACCCATTTGGTGTGGGAAAAATGTGTTTCTTGTTCTCTGGATCTAGCTTTCATGAAATTGCTATATGCAATTCAGCAGGAATTGGACAGGTCAGGTATTTGGGTTATACAATGGATTTATTTTTAGAGGTGGAGATGACTGTTATAAAATCCTCTCCCCCCACCAAAAAAGAAAAAGACAGACTGTCAAATATTTCTCTTTTGCATGCTTAATTGGGTGCATGCACTATGGTAAATACTTCTTCATGAGCAAGCAACCTCGATGCCTAATCACACTTTGCTGTATGTTTGCAGTTCATGACTACAAAGTGCATTTCTCTGTACCTGAAACCCCATTAACCTGTCTGCTCTGCCAGGCCACCAAAGCTGGCATCCCTGTCTTTGGATCTTTAGACACAAAGACTCCAGTGCTGTTGATCTGCTTCAGAAATAGCTTCATTTATAGGCAATTTCCAAGCAACCCTGACTGGTACAGCTTTAAAGAAGACACTAAGGTTCTGGGAAAAGTTACACTTAATATCCCAGTGACACTTAATTATTAGCCCTGTAAAATTAAGGTGCAATATGAAAGCAAATGCAGCCACATGAATCATACTTTCATGCTTCTTTCATATTCTGAATATTTTGCATTCTGCATCAGCAATACTGATTATTTTACAGTGTACATAGTAATCTCCACTGTAAAGTGGTTTATAGAAAATTGATTTGAAGGGTACATGTTTTTAGAAGGTCAAACCGCAGGTACAGGTAATCATGGTTATGATTTAGATAAGGTGGCTGAAGGCTACATTACCAAACACCTGAGGCACTGAGAGTGGAACTCACACAGACTCAGCTGCCCATGACAAAGAGTGAGCCCCCAAAACTGTGCTGACCCCAGGGAGGTCCTGACTTGTTGGACTGAGCTGCTTAGGTCCGACCTCACACCTACACCAGCTAGGGGCTCAGACAGGCAAGGGTATGTGCAGTATTGGCATAATGTGAAATATAATAGAAAGTTCTTAAACACTGGGTGAAAACATTGGATACCAACTCTCCTGCACCTTGGAAGAGACGCCTTAGAATCCTGGCTGCAAGAGAGACCAACACCACAAGCTGCACGTAGAAGGAGAATCGTTGCACAAGAATGGGCAAGCCAAAGAGAAACTGGGCTCAAAACACAACCCTGTCTTCTGCATCCCCCATTGTCCTTACATGTCACTTAGATATCTAGGTCTCTAGGTCTGCTTAGTTCCTCTAAAACAGCTCAAACTTCAATCCTAGGTGTCACAAAGCTCACTTTCACAGCTCAGGAGACTCTGTGTGGGTCCATCCCTCACTCCTTTATTTTTGAGGGTGAAGGGAACTCTGCTTTTCTGGTCCTCTTCCCCAAAGGCTTACGCCTCTTTTTGCAGTTCTGAACGCTGGCAAAAACAGGGAACTCAAGACAGGGGTGGAAATCATGGAATCATAGAGTCATTAAGGTTGGAAAGACCTCCAAGATCATCTGGTCCAACCACCCCCCTACCACCAATGTCACCCACTAAACCCTGTCCCTAAGCACCACGTCCAACCTCTCCTTGAACACCCCCAGGGACGGTGACTCCACCACCTCCCTGGGCAACCCGTTCCAATGTTCCAATGTCTAGCTACTCCTTCTGAGAAGAAATTTATCCTAATTGCCAACCTGAACTTCCCCTGGTGCAACTTGAGGCTATTCCCTCTTGTCCCAAAAAGTCTCATGAGTGTCTGGACCTCAGTCAATGACAACTTGATCGAGACCCACAGTGCTAGTGTACTGTAGTTACAACAGTTTTCCCATAATGAGAGTGAACATCTAAATCTTAATTTAAAGCTCTGCTTCTGGTTTCAATAATTAACAATCTTTTTATAATTTTGTCATGCTTCTGTTATGTTTGAGTTTCTCGTGTTCAAACTGAAGAGAAATTAGGTTCAATAAATAAAATGAATAATTGACATGACAGTACAACAGCCTGAAGGGAAAAAGGGGACATTTCCAATATTTCACTGTCAATAACTCATTTATGTCTCAACTTCCTGCTGTATATTAGCCTTACTTGGGCAGCAGGGCTTTCCTGGGGAAATGTTGGCTGGATGAATTGCCAGGAGCACTGGCACTAATTGTAAGTACTCAGGGCTTCCTGGGGGAGAATGAGCATGCCATTAACGCAGCTACTGGAAGAGGTGTTCCCATTCCTAACAGCCTCCCATAGGCTTGGGCCTTTACAGCTTATTTTTAGCCTATAACTAATTTCTAATAGGGGACTGGAAATTTATTTCCTATGAGAAAGAAAATATTTTGAATTAAGGAATCAGGAAGAGGCAATCTTCCTTGTTATCAGTTGTAGAAAAGGCAGGGACTGCCCAGCGCTGAGACTAGCAGTGACGGTGGTAAAGCAGAAGAGTTACTCCTTCCATAAATCTCCATCTGAGTTATAGTCTACAGGTACCTTGCCTGTTCTATGGTGCAGGCCCATTGCTCAGAGAACAGCAAGGAAGGCCACTTTTCTTGCCTTGTTACAAGGCTGCCCCAGAGACAGAAGGTTTCTTATGCTTGGTACTCCACTGAAGCTGAGACATTTGTGTCCTGAATGAATCTGTAACCGTACACTTGGAAAATGAGAAGATGGAAAATGTATCTAAGAATTAGCTTTTTTCAAAAAAAGATTGTCAAGAAAACTTTACTTACTAGGAATGTAAGGAGGGTTATTGATATCATTATCAGCACATCCAGGAAACTGGCCTTGTAAGAAATTGGAAGGTTCATTCATATCCTTTAATAAAGAGAGTAAGACAGGTCAAAAGCCTTATTTTCTGTTTTGAAAAGAAGGGAAGGCATATGTAATCAGACTTACAATCCAGATCCCATCATAGTCAAGGACATTCTTAAACTCCAGACACAACTGGGTCCACCACTCGACTGTCTTGGGGTTGGTGTAGTCAGGAAACACTGCATCTCCGGGAGGCCAGGCCTAGAGTTCACAGGTACAAATGTCTGGTTATTGTCTTATTTCTGCTACACAGCTTCTTTAACACTTCGGAGCTCCATTTAATCAAAAGCATAAGAGAATTTAGTAAACCAACCTGTCCAACAGCAGGAGTTACACCATCAGAGTTGTTCACCCAGACTCCCATTTCCTCTCCAAGGTCGTATGGCCTGTAAGTACCTGGTTCTTCGTCCTTAGATATGAAAGGATCCTGAAAGCAGTGATTACACTTCCTTTATCAAGATCTCAGAAGTAACAGTTAATTTTTCTATTTCTATTTGAGAACACTTTGATGTTCTTAATGCAGATTTCAGTAACATTGGAAGAAAACAACACTAAAAGTTAGTAAGAGTTGAGAGCACATAATAATTTAGGAAAAGTCGTTAAAGAGATGTGAATATTTTTTGTTTAAGGCAAAATTAAGTGAAATTAATAAATACCTTCGTGTTTATTTTTTATGAGACTTTCTATATTCAACTGATTTTGAAGAGGCATCAAATTTTGTTTTCCTCCCTTCTGAAGCCACTAAACTTGGGCAGCTCTGGATTCCCTCCAAGACAATCTTCATTTCAGCTTCATTAGCTTCAGCAGCTCACCTCTGGTATAACTAAAACATCTCAAGGGGCTTGAAGTTGGGACACATCCAACCTTGTTAGCCCTCTCTTCAGACCTGATGTTGGACGAGGAGTTTTTATGTCAGCCTGGTGCAGAGTAACCCAAGTCATGAAGCCGGAGTGGCCAAACTCCTCTGTTCCCTGCAGGTGCATCCTGCAGCTCACCCCGCTCCCCGTCACCACTCAGGGGTACTCACCACCTCCCGTCGCTGCCAGTGGCATGGACACCACCAGCTTTCCTGCCCCGGGTCAGCCACCAGTGGCCACTGAGCTCACTGAAAGGGAGCCTAAACTGCTCCTGGGGAAGATGGTGGCCCACCATGCCGGTAAGCCCTGAAGGCAGGAATACTTTGAGATGTCAGTGAAGAGGTTCTGTTCTACTCTGCTCAGCAGCCAACTGGGACTGAAGGAGGTTAGTGTGCTTGGCAGTATGCCCCTAACTGGGAGCAGCTCTCTGCCTTGCGCTGTTTAGAACAAAGAAAGATTGCAGCCATTTTAGAAGAAGGGAATTCTTCCCTTTTCTCTTAGAAAATGTTATCCCCTCAGGTTCTGCTTAAGGCAAAGAAACTCTCAGTTATGACACACAATGGAGAGTAATGCCACTGAAATAATTCTTCCATTATATCTCGTGCAATAATTCAAATGAATTTTAATTAATAGCTGATAGAAGTGTAACTGCTATAAATTAGGACAAAAAATATACAATCACAAATGGTAATTCCTTTAAGGCCATGTTTTAAAGCTCATTTTAATACCTAAATTAATTGCTGATTTACTTGTAAGCCCTATGGCAGCTATGGTGAAGAAAGTGTATTCTTCCAAATAAAAGCCTCTGCTTTTTTTAAGCCTTTGCTTAATTCCCACCTTAAAGGCAAAATTCAGTTCAGCTTTAACTACGTAGCTCCAACATCGGCTTCATAATTAAAGAGTGTAAGTGTCCATTATGTTTTTAACTTGTTGAATAGTTCAGCTTTGGAAAAGAGAAAACTGTCCATCTTCAGTAATTATCTTATAATTGTGGAAAAGATGGTTCTCAAGGGACTTGAAGGCTGGAAGAAGTCAACTTAATTAGCTACTCCTGATCCAAACTTCTTGTTTCCTTCAGCTGAAAGGTTATTCCAGTGCATAAATCTAATCTATTATTCAGGTTTAGCAATGTCCTAAAGGGAACAAAACCCTCGCAGCCCTGGTTTTGCAACCCACAGGCAAATCTACGGGGGAAGGAACTGTATTGCTGCTAAATCTTCCCTAGCTCATCTTTTAGCATCTCTTGTAGAAGAGGTGCAGATCATCCATACTTCTGACTGACTGCTCTGAAACCTGGGACACCCAGCACTAAACCAAACCAGCGCAATTGCACCTATAGCTTCAAAAATAGATTTTGATGCGCATCCAGAAGTCTCATCTATCTCTGGAAATTTTAGCTTCTACAGCTCACAGAGATGGACTTGAAAATGTTAAAGCACTCATGCCATATTTTGAATCATAAGCATGTTGCTATTGACTTTTTTTATTATTATTATTAAGAAATTTGTCACTCACCATTCCTAACTGTTTCCATTTTTAGTTTGATTTAATGGAAGGTATACAAGGTCTTTCATTAAATTTCCTCTTCAGGAATAATGTTTATAATTTTACATTCTAGTCACTTTTACTTTCAGAAATTCCTTCTTTGTTTCTAAACAATACATTTGTTCTGACTCAGAATAAGTCACAGCTGAAGTATGCATGTTACTCAGCTCAATAATGATAACCAAGTACTGCCACACTGAGGCAAAATCTCCCTTACATGGAGGCAGCCTCTAAAAGACACCAGGAGAGAGGAGTGCTGAGACTGCATTGAGAGACTCCAATAATGGGGCCATGCTGCTGTCAAGGTGACCACAGGGGCATGGAGGGCTCTCAGCATTAGTGTGGGGACTGGACTTCCTGATGGCGAGGCACCAGCCACCCTGGTGGTGGTGGCACAGCTAAGTTTGGAGTCCCGGCCTCAGGCAGACCACCAGTAATTGCTAGTACTGCTGACCCTCCAGATGGGTTGGGCAGGGCTTTGGGAAACCTGGTCTAGTGGGAGGTATCCCTGTCCACGGCAGGAGGTTGGACTAGATGATCTTTAAGGTTCCCTTCCAACCCAAGCCATTCGATGACTCTATGATCTGCATTTTTCTTGTGACCACAGTGGTCTGAAATGCTCCATACCAAGCTGAGGGACTGCACCCATCTCCCACAAATCCACTCACAATCCATTCACATGCTTTTACATGACATGAAGTGTCTGCAATCAGAGCACATTTCCTGAAATCATCAAGAGGGAGGCAACAATCTGCTGCACTTGGGCAACTCGCTCATTACTGTCACTACCCAAAGGGAATCTAAATAGAAAATTGCTCTTCCCTTATCAGACTGGATTACACTTGCCTTGATTGCAGGTAGCATGGCTTTGCTCTCACTTGGGAATGAAACCCTTCGTACCGTTCCAGCCCCTGACTCAACTTACAGGAATGACGGACATCACTAACCAAAGCTAACAGTCATAATGTGACAGAAACATCAGCAATTGTAATAAAGCAAAGAGAGAAATCTTCGCTACCAATACAACCTATAGTTCCCACTAGCTTTTCAAAAATGGAAGGCAAACTGGATTTACCTTTGTTTTTTTCTCGCAAGCTTATCTAAAGTCCTAGAGTGCAATACAGTCTCTATTTACAGTTTAGGGGAAAGAAAGGACTCCTATTAGGATTCCCATTATTGCACAAATGGATAATTATTGATATATTCCTCTTATCTGCCTAACTATTGAACTTAGATTTATACTGCAACAGCTCCTTGCCCTGCTCTAGCATGCTCCATCTGAGAAACTGAAAGTGCTTTAAAAGTGTCGTTGAAGTTAAATTCACGAGTAAGAAGATAACATTCTTTACCCACTATATTGTGACTGCTTGCCTGTAGCTTCCTAATCTGCAAAACAACTGGAGACATCCTGGCTGTGATGAAAAAGGGGTGACTACTGTGTATTTACTGAAGGGCAAGAGTGTGCACAGGAAAAGCTACCCCCCAAACTCAAGGTATTTTGCTCATGTATTCATGTCTCACAAACTTGTTTAGGCAAATCAGTAAATACGCAGGTGGTATTTAATGTTAGACCTCTACAGGATTAGATGATTTTTAGAGAGGTGTTGAGGATATAGGGAGCCCAAACAGCATAGCAGTTGGAAAGAGCAGTTAGTCCTGACTGCACATGTGCTCACCTACAGATGGGTTAGCTATTTACAATGATGATGACAGCAACAACTTATGGACCCATCAAGGACTACTATTTAATTTACTGGCCTCCAGTTTCCTCACCACTACTGCCATTCACTGTATCTACTGTAAGAACAAGTAATTTCGGTGCAAGGATATTTATGGGGACTCGCTGGAGAAAAATAGCAATCTTTGTTGGAATAAATGACAAAAGAAGATAGAAATCTCTGATTTTCACTTCTGCCTAAATTAATTCCTTTGAGTTTCCCTCTTTGGAGGTCTTCCAAAGCTGCTTGGACATGGTCCTGGGCAACCTGCTCCAGGTGACCCTGCTTGAGCTGGTCCTGGAGACCAGATGGCCTCCAGAGGCCCCTTGCAACAACAACCTCTCTGTGATTCTGTACATCAGAACCTGGTTACAGGTTCAGCATACATTTTTCCACAAATGTTCATGCAAACAAACTTCTCTTACATTAATTTAGATGAAAAGTAAATATAAGGCAACATGATTTATAATTACCATCTCTCCAGATTGATTATGAGATTTTTTTTCCACCGTTCAGCTATTTCTGTGTGCATGCTAAACTCATTTGCCCATTATCAGAAAAAGAATTGCATTAAAGCAATTCTGCCTGAACTCAGTCTTGAGCAGAGGCAAAATTTATCATAAATAAGTGGAAAAATGTGAAAGTAAATTGATGTTATGGTATAGAGATGGTACTGGTACACACAGGTACCTTATAAACATAACACATTTAAAAGTGAAGTCTGTGAGAAATTGTTTGGCTCTTCTCAACAAATGACAAAAATGGAAAATGTGCTACAACAGCATGCATGCATTAGCGCCTAGATACTGCTATGAGCATTATGATGCAAATAGTTCTTATAAATGGAGAAATAATTAACACCATATTTAATTTACCAGAATAATGATGTTGTGCATTCCTGCTTTCTTCAGCTCTTGGAGGTACTCTGGCAGACCTGCAAAATTCTCTTTGTCATAGGTAAAATCCAGGCGACGTTCCATGTAGTCGATGTCAAGATGCTGGACATCCTAAATATTTTAAAAGCAAACGTTGACTTATTTTATACAGAAAATCAATATGTGTAACTGTGTTCCTAGGAAGAAACTAACCTATGAAGCGAGAGCTAAGTGTTTGGCTATAGTAACTGTAAAGAATTGAGGCCAAATTCAGCTCCTATAAATTTATGTGACAGCAGTGGACAAAGTGGACACGTGGAAGACCTAGGTTAGCAACTGTTTGGCAGTGGTATGCGTCAGCACTGCCACAGTTCATGTTTAAAATGCCAGCACCTGGTACTGCCAATTGATTGTTGTTTCAGCAGGAAAGCAAACCGGTACCCAAATCACCTGCAATGCAGCCAAGAGCAGCACTTTAAACCCATTGTTTCAGGCCAATTTTAAACATTCTTCTCACTATTGTAAAGATTTGACTTGTGGAACCACTACATAAGACTATGAACATCCTTTTACTCTACAATTCTCTTCTCAGGATAGTCACATTTCTTCGAATATAATGGTATTCATCCCACTTCCGATTTTAAAATGAACATACACAGTGAAAAATTCATACGTACGTAGGGGATATCGTAGCGGTGCATGCGGTTGACGGTTTCCTTTAAGACATCAATGCTGCCGTAACCCCACCGGGAGAGCTGAAATCCCAGGGACCAGTAGGCAGGCATGTGCGGGCGTCCAATGGCCTAGGGCAGGAATGAGGAAAATACAGGTTCAAAGGGAGAGGTGAAGATTCTGGGGAGAGAAATTACCTTGAAATACCAGGAGAGGCTCCCAGCTCATTTAAGCCACAAAGATCAGAGCACATATATCACACAGCCTTGAAATACCCCTTACTTTCTCAAACAGCTCACTGTAGAATACACTTTATTGTAAAATGTGCAATATACTTTGCTTTAAAATGAGCTTTAAAATAAAGCTTCTTCTGGTGGACCCAACTCTTCGGTCAATAAACGGCAAATCTCCGACGCTGTGCAGCAATGTCAGCTTGGCTAATTTCTGTTGTCACATCCAGCTGAACTAACTCATCTAATGTTTATTGGAGCTCTCTGAAGTTTTAGTTTTATTTGCACACCTCCCCGGTGAAATCCAGTTGCTTATGACTGCCTGCTGATATTGCTGGCCCACAGCGATGCGTTGCCAGGCATCACCAAACCCCTCCAAGGTCAGAGTTACCATTCGCTCCATCAAAATTCTCGTCTGAAGCACAAAGTAATGAGTTAACTGTGATTTTATAAATATTTGATTTCCGGCTCCACATAATCCAGATGCAAATTGCACGAGGAAACTCGAGCAGAGGGGCACGAGGCATCCTGCTCTGCTCCCTGGGGAGAGCTGCTCGGGCAGCCGGAGAACAACCACCACAGTTCTGTTCCAGAAACATGCCGAAACCTTCCCTTGCCTCATTGGTACACACCGGTGTTTCGTGGGAGCGATATCCCCAAGTCCTTATTCCCATTTTAAACAGTTAGAACCCATGAAATTAGACTTTGTTCAGTAATTCCAACATTGTTGCAGGCAACACATGGAAATCAAGTAGCTAGCAAGCACCCATGATTATTTATCAGTCACAGCTACTGACTCCCTTTGGCTAAATAACCATTCCTCCCTTATTTCCTGGTGAATCTCCATAGTTAGGTAATTATGCTAAGAAGTGAAAAAGAACAAAACTTGAATATTGGCAGCTAAAATCCATCTTCTTTACTTAACTAAAAGGAAGCAGTGCTGGCACTCCCTGTCAGCTGCATGGCTAAGCTCTCCAGCCATCACGATGTGTAGAGATGCCTCTTGCTCTGGGGTTTTCTCCAGAAAGTCTGGACTGGGACAGCAATGCTGGTCTTTAAATTGCTCTAAAAGATGCCACAGGTCATAGTGGTGGGATGTACATACTGCAATGGACAGAAAAACAGGTGGAGGAGAAATGCCTGGAAAAGCAGAGGGTGTTTTAAACCTCCTGTTAACGGTTTGAGTCCTCCCAGCAGGGATGTGGTGGCTGAGCACTGCATCTCCCCCCTCTGCCTGTTCCTTGTCCCATTCCCCTGGATTTATCTGCCATCACCCTCCTCAACACCTACATGCAGCTGGAGAGAAAGCCCTTGAGAAGAAGCAAGGGCAGGTATCAGCTGCTGTGCCCGTGCCAGGAGAGGCCCTGGGCAGATGAAGGTGGCCCCAAACCATGCACGGGGGACACCGGTGGCAAAGCCACGTGCTATTATGGTACAGTCTCCTCTGGTTACACCTGTTGTTAGTTATTTCCAGCGTGTGCAGATGCATCTGATCCCCAAGACCATCCTTCCAGCTCTGCTGGGGTTTCCTGTGGAGAGCTGGACAGGGAGTGATGGCTTGGGACGATCTCCAGGATGCCCTGTGGTCTGGCACCGTGGTGTCCAGCACAGCACAGCAAGACTCGGGGCAAGAAGTCTGATCCTCTGTCACGACAGCACTCGTCTTATGAAAGACAAATTTATCTACGGAGGCAACAAAGCTTGTTTTAGCCCAGTTAGGATGCCAGATGAGATCCATGAACCCCACCACTTCGTGCTCCAAAAGCAGATGCACATTCCGCCCACGCTTTCTCTACTGTAAAAAGGGTGACCTCTCGAAACAAGGTTAAAAAAGCAGACCGAAACAAAAGAACTCCCTAATGAAATAAAACCTTTTGCACACAGGCTTCTTCCTTTGGATAAGAGGAAGAGGGAAAAACAGCTGATAAATATTAATCCTGCTGCTGGATGCAGAGCCCGGAGCCCTGGCAAGATGCCTGCATGGCACAGAGACCAGCATCCCAGTTGTCCCCTGAGCTGGCTGGGATGGTTCAGAGGCAGCGGGAGCCTTGCGATGCCCCATGCTGCTCCTGGAGAGGGGATACCCCTGGGATGCACCCCAATGAGCTTGGGACATCACTGTTTTCCAGTTCAAGAGCTGGACGGGGATTTACTTCCACCCCGTGTGCTGCGTTGAGTGCCCAGGTGGATGATGACGGGGCTGGAGGTGAAGCTGTGGCCACCGAGGCAGCAGGCAGGTGCCTCCAGAGGACACAGCCCTGTCCCCAGCGCTGGGGGATGCTGCAGCTTGGCTGTGCTCTATTCCCTGGTCCTGCAGGCTCAGAGCTGCCCTGAGGCGAGGCAGCATTTTGTGACAGCATCCCCTGAGGAATTTGGGATTACGGTTGAACAAATGGAAGAAAATCCACCTTGCAAGCAAGATATTAACTTTTAAAGCAATTAGTTCCCCAGGTTGGCCGGGCTGGCGCAGCTATGGTGAGCGTAATTGAAGTGAACAGAACATTTGAAGAGGAAGGATGAAAACAGGGCAGCTGGGAAAACAAATGTTCTTTTTTCCAATTATGCTGTGGACTCTCTCTAATGGATCCCCCTGAAGCTTCCTGATAAAGTAACTGGCATATGGTACCTCCTTGCAGATGGATCAGCAGAGGCAGAGCTGCAATTCTGCAAACCTGAATCTCATGTTGGATTTGATATATATTTAGGATCTAGTTAATTCATATAGATTGCAGTCTGCATACAAATGATCATAAAATGCAGTACACAGAGAAAGCCTGCTCGGCAAAACTGGCTCGCATAGAATCAGAAAAGGTAAATGAGGTATGGTGGGGGAACTGAGGGAGGAAAACATGAGAAATGCAGAAACAGCAAACATATGGAGTATACAAACTGAGAAAAAAAAAGATACAGTAGTGCAGAAGGAGAAAAAAAAAAAAAGATGCTATTTTTCCTACCTCGATTCCTCCTGCACTTGGTTCACAAATAACTCCAAGTGTTGTTTAATAGATTCACTGTTACTTTTTCCAGGTTTGCATAACTTGGCTTTATGTAATTTTTGCACTTTTTTTTTTTTTCAGGTGCACCTGAGAGCAGACACATCTAGGAAGTACCCTGGAAGCGCTCCTCAGTGAGAGCAAAGCTCAGTGAGCAGCTAAAGGCAGGTGATCTGCACGCACTCTCCCTGTGCTCGCACACCCTGCTTTGGGTTATTGGCCAAACAACATTACTACCACGGGCGTCTCGAGTCAAGGATGTGAACCAAGTCATAAATGCTAAATAGCAAACCAGGATCCCATTAACGTTAAGACTGGTGTGAAAGGGATGGCTGAAGGGTTGTGCCCTGTCTGTCACAGAGGCCAGAGAGGGAGGTATTCCTTCCCATGCTTGCAAGGGAGCTGAGATCTGCAGCAGTGCAGGCAAAGAGCAACACAGAAGGTTGCACTTTAACCCTTGCACCCTAGTTAGCCATATAAAATGTCTCTTGGAGACTGATACTTGCTTAAACTTCCTCTTTTTTTAATTTTATTTTTTGAGGGAAAACTGTAGGAGGAAAATATAAAAATCCACGCTGGGTTAATGTTTTGGATTTAGTCATGGAAATGGTGGGTTTGGATAGTGACACATGGCTACATACAGGTACTCCTATGGCCTGGATGTCTGTCTCCAGCTCGTCTCCCCTAGCTGAGGAGGCGGGTGAGTGCTGTGGGTGCCCAGTCAGGCAGAGGTAACCTGAACCCAAAGTCTGTGCAGAGAAGCTGAACTCTGTTTTAGGAAAGCAAGAAGAAAGGCCCTGCAACAGCTGAACAATTGCAAAGATGCTCACAGTCTCAAGAGTCTAAAAATATTACGGGCTTTAGACATCAGGGTCTTCAAACCTCTTTCTTTGCTGGACACCTACCAGCTGCTTGGTCTTTCCTGGGGGCCCGTGGATTCAGCTGTGAGACTGCTGAACGAGCAGGCTCCCCATTTAGCTCTCAAGTAGGAGGCTGGACTAGAGACCTCCTGAGGTCCCCTCCACCCAGAACTGCCCTATGAGGACAGTGAGGAGGAAGTAAAGCAGCAATTTGCTCTCAGAACAGAACTGGGAGTCATGCGGTATGCTCTGTTAAAGCTTGTCATTGGATAATTTTTAGTAAAACAACAAATTCATGGTCTTCACTCTACCCAGAAGCTGTTAAACTTGGTATTTGTTCTTTTCATTAAACTATAACTTTCCTGACTGTCTTGTTACGGAGCTCATATTCTACTGCTGTGCACTGTTACCCTGCCCTGAACTGCCACCAGATTTGGCAGTGATGGTCTGATATTGGGGCTGGCCCGTCTCTGTGCATGGGCCACCCCTGGGTGCTGGCAGCAAGCCACAGAGGTGCACAGAGAAAGTCTGCATCCTTCAGAGACCCCGCAGGGAGCTTCATTACAAGGCTTTCCTAACTCACTGCCTTGGAGGGAGCAGCATAAAAGCACCAAGTCGAGCTAAGCAGTTAAATCTTGTGCAGAAACAAGCATTATGGGGGGGCAGGGAAGGGTCACTCAGGTCTGGAAATGGTATTGAAGCAAGAGAATAAAATACATGAGAAGGTGCCTGGAGCAAAATACTTTGCTCCAGGCACAGCTCTCTTGCCAAGCTGGTGTTTGTCCACCCCGCGGTGCCAGTGGGGACGCACCGGAGGGGATGCAATGGGTAGTTCCTGCAAAAAGCCCCATGCAGTGGCTTTGTGCATCTGCTCGTGTGGGTAGGAGACAGGCACCATGTCCCCGGGGAGCAGCCTGGCCCCACCAGCTGCAGGCCCCCGTGGCCGGGAGCTCCTGACATGCCACTTCCCAGAGGAAAGCCATGCAAACAGCTGGGAGAGCTGAGGGATGCTGCTGAGCGATGCCTTCCAGGCGCGGGTCACACTCCTCCCTGCCAGCCCCTCTCCTTCCCCTGGGGGTGACAGTGACCTCACTGCGAGTCCTCTCAGCGTGACAGAAAATGCAATTGAAAAACAGAGCCTTTTCTGCCTCCTTCACCTTCCCACATATCTCGTACATAAAAGCCAAATCATTGCCCTAGAGACTAATAATATGGTAATTGCAACATTTGCGATCCGGGAATTTCAGGATGTTTACTGAAGAAGTTATTATTTCACCGTGAAATTGCTACCATGCATTCTTTAAGATTCCCTAGAGAGCGGAGCACAAGCTTGAAGAATACAGAGCAGGGGATTTTTTTGTCCCGGCATTTGACATGTCTAGCTCGGAGACGCCCACCGGCTCCCCTTTACCTTGTTTTCTCTGCTCCAGCTCCATTTCCAGAGAGGCAGGGGTGGAAAGCGAGCTGCCAGCACTCATCAGCTGGGGAGTGAGAACGCTCTCATTTTATTTTCAGCTGCTGGCCACCTGCTAAGCCGCAGAAACGCTCCCTTCAAACACCAGCGAAAGACTTTGAAAAGAAATGGGGATGGCTCTCACCTACGTCGTGCTGCTGCAATGACTTCCCTGAAATAAGGGCTTTCGTCGCAGAGATCACAGCCCTGCCTAGGTGGGTGGGTCACTTGTCTTTTCTGGGCTTGGTTGCCAATGTGGAGGATCAAAAACCCATTTGCTGGTTGATCTATGGCACCAGGGCTGAGGGTTGGACAGGTGGGGAAGGAGTGAAGAGGGACCAGGACCTCTGAGGGTCACAGCTCCGTGGCTCCTGCTGCAGGACACGGAGGGCCAGCAGCAGCCTCCCACCTGAAGCTCTGCTTGGAAAAGGGAGACCAGCAGAGCTTGGACGGACCTCTTTCTAGTCATTGCATCCCTTTAATGCCCTCCTGCTCTCACTACTGAAGCAGAGCATGAACAACACAAGCCAACTCTCGGCGTAGCAGCCACTCTGAGCAGGTTTTGAAACCTCTGGCCACTTTCATCCAAGAACTCCAAACCATGAGGCACACACAAGTTTTGTAAAAACCAGTGTCAGAGCAGAGAAGAGACACAAATCACACCAATATCCATCACCCCATCCTCTGCTCAGACGCAGCCTGCTGCCAGACAGCATCCCTAGCTCTGTGACAGGTCCTGTGAACAGGGTCCTAGGGTGGAGGTGGCAGAAGGGGGCATCAGGACACAAAACCACAGAAAGCCAAGCTCCAATCCTGTTTCTTATGTGACACCTAGTCACCTCTCTCTCTCCCTTTATGTGCATACATACGTAAATACATTTATATGTACAAAATTTTTGCACTCACCACCTATAGTATAAATACGGGGTTTATAAAAAGACACCGGAGCTTTGCATCACTCGCTACAGGTTTCTGGAGTGGAATGACAAGAGAGAGCACCCAAAATACAGATGTGGTACCTACGATCAAGAACATTTTTCTGTCTCTTCATATGGACTGAGACTGCTTCTGTACACTGGTACAGAAGCATTTAAAATAATCCCTGTTTTTTTTCCCTCATTCTTCAGGCCCACACCCCCGAGCAAACCACGCAGCACCTGAACCAGGTGGCCTTCCCACCAAACCTAGTGGCCTTCCCTCCAAACCAGCACCTGCCTGCTCCTGTCACTGGCAGTGAGAAGACCCTGGCAGCCCCAAACTACCCAGAATGAAGAAGCTGGACCAGCTCAAAACAACCATGAGGGCTCTTTCTAGGTATGCAAATGAAACAAAAAATGACTGCTGATTTAGATTGTTAAGGGGAAAAAATAGCTGCTTTAATTATGTTAACTAAGCCCTTCCTCATTGTTTCCTCCCCTCACAAGCTCTCTGACTCATGCAAATCAAGGCGATGACAAGGGGAAAAGGGCTGGAAACTCCGTCTGGCTCCCTCAGCTGAATGCCAAATGAAAAGCAAGGAGAAAACTATCAGCCATACTGGATTTTTGGATGATTATGTCATAGGTGGTGTTCGTATGGTTTGAGAATGGGCCACACAATATGAATCCAAATATATAGATACAGCCAGCTCTCTCCCATTGGAAAAATACAAAAGACATAGCAATAGGGAAGCTGCTGTAGTAATGCACAGTATGGCCCAGGTGCTGATAGGAATGTCCCTTGTCTACAGCATTCAATGTTTTTTGATAAGTTCCTAGCAACCTTCTGCCTATCAGCATTTCTATTTTTTTTTCTCAAAATAATGCTCAGTTCGAATTATAGAGTAAGTGTTTATATAATACTATGATTATGCCAACAAAAGGAAGGTTTGGAAAGCACCTAAAGATAGCCACAAGATCAGCATCTGGCTCTTAGACAAATCTAGATTACTCCTGGCAAGTCTATATTACCGTTTGTCCAACCTGTTTTTACCAGCTTCTGACAGGGGACATTCCCTAGCCCCCCTGAATAGTTCATTCAAGTGTTTGATTCCTCTTATAGTAAGAAAGTAATTCCTACCACTGAATTTTCATCTTCTGCAAACTAAGTCGGTGCTCTATTCCCAGCAGATACAAAGAACACGCAGTTACCATTCCCATCGCAAGAAGTCAGCTGTTATCCCCTTGTTTAAAATTATTTGTGCTAAGTAGCTGAGCACAGCCGTGTGGGAGAGGGCTTCAGCAAAAAAATGTATTTCAGTCTTTATACATCCTGTTATTTTCTTTCTGATAATAGGCTGTGCTCACCTTGGTCTTCCTCTTATTGTTAATGTATTCATAGGATTTTTTTCCTGCTGTTCGTCCCCACCTGCCTCACCACATCAGCTATTGCTTTTTATAACCAGAATGAGACCAAGCTTTGGCCAAGCTACCTGCTTATACTACCCGATACCAATGGGATTTGTTCCACCGCACTGCCCCACGTGCCATAATCACTTTCTACTAACCTCTGTGTACTGCTGAACCACGTTTTCGGGAGTTGGCCCAAGGAAGACATAGAAGTCAAGGATCCCGCCAATGGTGCGGAAAGTTAAGGATGGGTTTGGACTCAGAGAAACATCTGAAAGGGAAAAACAGATTCTCAGGACAAACTAACTCTGCATCATGAGGTGTAAGCATGCTGAGCTCCTCTCCTCCGTGCCTTGATGTGTCCCTAGGCAGAGGTAGACACACGTGCAAGTCACTCCCTGGTGCCTTGCCGTGTGATCAGATGAGCACACAGGCCAGTTGGCCAGTCCTTCTGTAATCTGCATCTTCCGATTGGCACGGTGCAGCAATAAATCACAGAAACCCACACAGATTAGAGTGCCCAGATTCATTTGTCTCAGTTTCATTTATATAAAAAGGAACCACGAGCTTGTGTTTAGGGTTCCTAGATGCTATTTTAATCTTCTTATTGGAAGTCATTGCCTGCCAGGGGAAACTGATTTTATAGACTGAGTGAAGATTCCCCTTTTCTGAAATTATACTATTGGATTAACACAGTAAGGTGGCCATGGCAACGCACAAAACTACTCTCCACAGACAGAATATAGGACTAACCTAAATTGATTTGATTCAGTTATGCCAATCCCAGAGGAAATTTCCTCCACCTTCTCCTTTCCCTGTACGTGCATCTATTTTTTAAAAAATTAATCATATATTTTCCCTGAAAATACCTTACCTTGTTTAACAGTCATTCTGTTGAAATCTCTTTGAAAACTTTATAGCAATTACTGAACACTCACTTATGCAACAGTCAGTTACATTTTTACTGCACTGAAAAAGTAATCAGTAAAACAGTTTTTTTATATATTTACTAATTTACTGCCTTTCTATATGCAATCAATTTAGTGAATTTGTATGTCCTCCTACCTTGCGCATTGGAGTTCAGAAGGAGAACGCCGTGGGCATTGGAGTCATCTTCTACGCACATGTAGAAAGGGTGAACTCCATAGAGATTGGCAAATGGCTGAAACATAAACAGCATGTTACGTATGGCTTGGCTTTGCCATTTTTTCATGTTTTTTGTCAACTAGGTATGTATGCAAAGACAAAAAAAATAAATTAATTCATAGTTAGAGACTTGTTTTTAAAGGTTGGGGATTTTTTCCTCTAAACTGGTGTGAATTCAAATTGATGGAACAAGAGTAGTTTTTTTTCTGCTTCAACACGGTGCTTCTTATTAGCCAATCTTAACAAAACCTTCCATATTTTGCTAAAACCTCCAGAATGGCAAAGGTAAGACATGTTTGCCAGCTAAAATAGACTCATCAAGCACTGGCCCCAGTTTTGCCAAACATTTAATAGATCCTGCTGAAGGCCAGCTTGTTTGGATGAGCAGGAATCAATCTGCATGTGAGATTAAATGCTTTTCTGACTCAGGACTTAGATATACAAAACATTCTTTTTCTGACAACTACAGCAGCATGAGAAAGCCTCTAATAGGTATCCAAATCACCTCAAAATGGCTTATGATTTTCTTACTCAATTAAAACTTATGACACGACACGTGGCGTTCAGTCTTTGCCATCACTTCCCATCAGCAGTGTTACCACACCAAGAGAGGTGTCCCCTTAGCAAAGCTCTGCCTCGCCACCCCCTCTTCGTGGTACAAGCTCAGGGCAAAGTGCTGCCCGAAGTGAGTTACCGTTGGTGCCTGATCCCTGCTGAACATGCCGTAGGTAACGAAGTCCATGTTGTGTTTGAAGGACACGTGCTCATGTTCCCCAAACCCGTACACCGAGGTGGATGGCACAGTCGTTGTAATCTGCAGGTACTGGTTGGAGAAAAACAGATCAACCAGGGGACTGTCCCACCTGTGACAAACAGAGGGAAACATAGTTAGCTTGCTCATCTTTGGTACGCATCATTTGAAGCTCACGTCCAGCTATTTATACTTTTATTTTGGAGAGTAACAATATTAAAAAGTGTTGAGCTTTACGCAAGCTTCTAATATACTTAAGCTAACACACATTAAATTCATCTTGCAATGGCTGCAGACACCTCAGCTCCTTACACAATAAAACGCGTCGGTATAATTTTGAAAAGAACGACTAAAATAAGAGAAGACACTATCTAGAATCCTATTACCAAAATAAGTCATCGCTTGTGCTATTTCTATGACAACCAACAGGGCAGGCTAAAAATTGTTATTACGCAGTGGGGTTCAGAATGCTTAATGAGATCAACAGATATTTGGTTGTTACCAGTTTTTACTTTTTAATGCTTTGCTGGATTAGGACCCCAACACTCTTGTTACCCCGACTTTATGCAGGCACCTAGCCCAGCAGAGCGACACCTTCCTCCGGACTGCTCACAGGGGATGTTTATATTGCGATGGCTCTTCCTCACCTCTCTCACCAGTTTAATGCCTTTATTTCTATTGAATCATTTGTGGACACAGGCTCACATTTTAATTAGGTGTTACATTCTGTTTCCTATCTCTAGTGCTATAATGAGCTGCAAGCTAGATGGGGGAGAACATAGTCAAGCTGTGGAGAAGTGTTTCATTAATGGTACTGTGTATGCCATGAGTACCACATTTAGATAGCACCCTCTCGAGCCTTGTTTAACCATGAATTTGTTACAGCTAATTAAAATAAATGAGCCGAAGCCATAGAGCATAGAAGAGGCATAACTCTCCTTTTAATGGTCTTTTGTCAATGATTTTGACAAAATTAAATGGTTGATCAAATTAACCAGTAAATCGGAGCAGCAGAGGATGTGCAGTGCCAGCGGGGGAGCAGCGCTGTCCCTGGCTGCCACCAGCACCCTGGTGGGGCCGGCAGGGCTGGGAGGAAGGGATGGCAGAGAGGGTTGGAAGGAAGGGATGGCAGGGCTGGGAGGAAGGGCTGGAAGCCCACCAGCCTGGGCAGCCCTGCTTTCCCCGTGGGGAAGCGAGGACCTGCTCACAGGGGTGCCAGAGGTGGTCCAAGGCACCCTCCTGCCTCCGTGTGCAATAGGAAGGCACAATCCATCCCTGCAGTGCCCTAGACCAGCCCTAAATCATGCCCATGATCTGAAGGGTGTGTGCCTTTTAGAAAAGTCTATTTGGCCTTTTTTGACAAGCAGGAAAAGTAATAATTTGTATTTAACTCCTGATTCGGTTGTTTGGCAGCAGCAACACTCCCTCCCAGCATCTCCCCCACCTACACGCAGCACTGAATAAGGTTGTTTTCTTACACGAAGGCTAATGCACCCAAAATACCAAAATATCCCTGAGAATCAGGCCCAGCCCTTGGCAAACAGAGGTCTTTCTGCAAGAGGCTTTCTCTGGAGCTGCACGCCTGTCCGAAGGAGCTCCGTCATGTCACGTAGCTCCGCTCTGTGCCACGGCTCTGAGCAGACCGCGGGGTTATGCAAAAAGCAAAGGATGCCGGAGGGGAAGTGCTTTGGGAAGAGCTTAAATATCTGTCCTAACTCATTGAGCACCCTCCATGATGTCTGTTCGGAGGACATGAGGCTTTGTACATCCCTGGCACTCACGTTAGGGCACTGACGTTTCCCATCGTGAGCACAATTAGCGTTACCATGGCATTAAAAGTGCTCCTTCCACTCGGCCAGTCCCTCCTGCCCAGGAGGGGCACTGGGGTGCTGCAAAACCACAGCCCTGGGAGCAGACTGTCTGCCCCACTGAGTCCTGAAATGGCACAGAGAAACCCTTTTACGCCCTGTGCACTCCCCCAGGACACTGTCAGGAGCTCAGCTTCTGCACAGCACCCCCAAAACAGTGCCCTGCTCTCAGCTGCGCCATGCTGCCAGCCACTGCTCTCCACCAGCGTGGTCCTTCTGCAGACCACAGCTCGATGGAGCAGCCACAAGCTAGACACAGCATTAACGATGACTTTAAAAATGCAGGTGATTGCTCCCTCTTCTTTTCTGGGCACCACTATGTCTCCTTCATCTGAAAAAGAGCATGGATAGGTTTTGCCTTGGCTCCTCCTTCTGCCTCCAGTCCCGAGCTGCTGCCCTCGGGCTCTGCAATGCACAGTGGTGAGCTATTCACTACGTTCTCGCTGTGTTTTCGTTGGCAAAGAGCAATCATTTAAATGAAAAAAAACACTGTCTGTCATTCCTCAAACACTCGGAGACAATAAAAGGAAATGTTATATTTCTCCCACCTCCCCGCTTGCTGGTTTTAGGCAGATAGAAAGAACGCAACAGGAGGGAGCATAAAATGACACCGCATGTGCAGGAATTTGCATGGTTCTCCTCCAGCAGCCTTGCAAACCACAGCAGTGCTGTGATGGACAACAGAAAGGATCCTAAAATCTAAAAAAACTCTAAAAGCCCAGCTGAAAGGTTGTTCACTGTCAGAAATGTAACCCCCACCTGCAGTTAAAGGTGGCAAAGCCTGTGCAGATGAAAATCCGTGAGAGGTGATAGCTGCACTCAGGCTCACTGCAGGAAATCCAAGCCCTGCGATGAGCCTCTGTGGTGGGAACCATCCTGCCTGCAGAAACATCAGCTGGGTGCCTGACACCTCTGCCTGCTCACTGCTGACCCTTCCTGTAAGCCTGACTGATAAAAGCCAGGGTTTTCCCCCAAACACTGTGTGCTATACTTAAGGGTAAAGCTGTCTCTTTTTTTAACCTCACACCTGGAAAAAAAGCATTGATTCAGGACTGGAAAACTCTGTAAAAATTAAAATTTCTGGCTGGCCCAAGTGCCTCAGGCCAGCAGGACGAAAGGTAATGGCAGCAGAGCAGGGAGGCAGTTGTAAGGAGGATGGGCAGGCAGGTAGGTAAAATCCCCTGCCCATGTTGATGACTAATATCTTCATGATGTGTGAGGAGGATGACTAAAAGAGAATGGTTTTCAGAAGTGCAATCATCATTCCTTTGTGATACGAACCACAGCAGATGATTTGCCTGGCTGAAGGACTTCGCTGTGCTCATGTTTTAGGAGTGCTGACTCTCGCTGCTGTGAGCGAGCAACTGCTGGCGCACACAGGGAGGTCACATAAAACTCCCAGAGCGAGGACACTTGGGACAAATACTTCTTTAGGACATGTATAACACATTATTCGAACATTTAAAATCATTTTAGGTTGGGCCAGGGTTTGTTCGTTGTTGTTTTGTTTTTTTTTCTGCTTTTTGCAATGAACACCAGAGAAAAGAGCTCACTGCTTTAGGGTGTGAACACCCCTCTCCTGCTCACTGGCTTGGAGAAAATGTCCTCTCTAACACCTGCTTTTCTTGGCCTCCAAACCCTTTGGAAGCCACAGCCTTGTAAAAGGGTGAACACCCCATATCTTATCTGTGTGCAATTCAGGTGGAAACTTCACACATCTATCAGAAAAGCAGACCTAACCCTGCCAGCAGAGCTCAGTGACCTTCGTGACTGAGAAGCACAGGCCCTGCGTTCAGATGCTCGGATATACCTGGCCCTGGCTCACCCCACTCGAGCTGCTGGGCAGCACCAGCTCAGGAGCCCCTGTCTCCCCTATTTTGCATTGCACTCAGATTTCTGAAAAATGTTTCCACTGTCTCACAACAGCCAGCCTGCTTATTAACTCTAAGTCTTGAGGAAACCCCAGGCACTGCTGGCCTGCAGAAGGCATGCCAAGAATAATTTTTTATATGTTTCTCTTACTTTAAAGGTGATCTAATAAATAGGGGGAGAAAGTTCTTGCCAGCAACGTATTTTCCACAAACCTGACATTTTTTTAAAATGAATTGCAGAGTATATTTATAGTTGTTGACATAGTTTTGCTCCACTTCTACTGAATTCATCGTCACGGTATCAGAGCATCTCCTATAAGTGGCTGGATATATAATGCTTCATTTTTGTACTGAAAAACACTTGAATAAGTGATATAGCTCCAATACGTCTCAGCTATGTAACATAAATCTTAATGATTAGAAGACTAAAATAATGGCTCTTGTAAACCAGGAGCAAACCCAAGCTACCCATGATCCACACAATTTGCTCCTGTTGCTTTCAGCAAAACCGCAGTTTAAGACAATAGCACTATAAATCATTCTAATAGCTGTGCCTATGTAAAAACATCTTCATGGTAAGTGGCATCTGTGCTTTCTACCACAATCAATAAAAAAAGGCAGCTGAACTCTGCAGCAGCCTTTTTGGAAATGAAGGAAAACCTTGATTAGATTTTTGTTATTTGTGCCATGTCTTCCCAGTAGCAAATGAGGTATTCCTAACTCTTAATAGAGAGAAAAGGGCATTTATCTGGCTTGGGAAAAATGCTGTCTTCCATTATTCATATGACATCATGAGGAAAAATCGCTTGGAGAACGGATATTAAAGTGGAGAATCAAATCAATAGCCCATCCTTCTGTAGCCTGTCTCTGACAATGGCCCATGCCAGGTATCGCAGAGGAAGGCATAAGATGTCACTCAGAGACAGCCCTGCAATAATCTGTTTATGGAGGAAGTTTCTGGCTGTTTTCATAGAATTAGCTTATCTTGTGAGACATGGAGACAAAAATATTTATTTTTTTTTAGAGATGATTTTTTTATTATGCACGAATACGCATCCTGCTAAACCTCCCGTGTCAGCACTGCCCTGGGGCAGTGAGTCCCACAGAGTAATCACACACTGCAAAATTAGTATGCCTTTGTTATTTTTTTCTGCTTTAAAACAAATAGTTCCCAGCCTTTTACTCTCTGTTTTTAAGGAAATCTGAACTTTCTTTAAGCCTTCATACCTCATGCTACCTTTTCCACGTGGTTGCTGCTGTTAACGGGCCAATTTGCCAAAACAGCTCTTGTAGTACTATAGGAGCAGGGAGAGGTTGCCTTCCCTCCAGCCTCGACTGCTCCATAAGTTTGGGAATTTCACCTCCAGGGCAGGAGACACAGCTCCAGTCCCTGTTCCTTTTGTTTGAGATCTAAGACCTGGAGCCTTCGATAGGCTGCAGGCTTGGGTCACAGCCTCAGCAAGACAGAAAACACCTGGCATCTGCATGGGACTGAGTCCCATCCAACCTCACCAGCAGAGCTGGCACCTCTTCCCTCCGGTGTCTTCTGATTGTTCCTGACACAGGAAGGACCTGCCTTGGCCCCCACTGAAAGAGTAGGAGTGAAAAAGATGGGCAGGATAGGATGGGACAGAGAAAATGAAAATAGTGGATGAGAAGGAGAGAGGCAAGAGGGAGGAAAGCCAAGAGGCATTGCCAGGAGGAGAAACGGAGACAGCCCAAGAGCTGCCCACCAGCAGCTGCTGGTCCCAGAGCCCCCAGCAGCACCTGTATCATTTCCCTGCATGATCCCATCTGATCTTCACCCCATGCAGGCAAAGAGGAGCCCGTCCCCTGATTATCTTGGCGCAAGCTGAAAATGTAGTGGAACTTGGCCTTTTATTCCTGATCCTGACTCCACATGAGGTTTGCAATCAGCTGCTAATGGCTATTCCCTGACATAATTCATTCCTCTCCCCCCTCATTGTGAATACACAGCCCTGGATTTATCCTGCCCTCCTCAAGCTGGTACTCGGGTGGTTCAGCAATTGGAAGGGCTCCTTGCGCACGACTTGGAGAAAGGCCTGTAAATCAATATTCAAGGATATCTGCAGACTTCAGGACTCCACTGCTCTCCCCTACAACGTTGTGGATGTGGCGATAAATCACTCCTCTCAAGGAGGAGGCTGTGTGTGCACAAATGGCAGAGCTGGGATGGGCTTTTACATCAGGCAGACAGAGCGGCAGCTTGCCACCAGCTGTATCCATCCTGTCATCCCATGGCTCCTGTGTCTGCAGCACAGAATTATAGAACCACCCAGGCTGGAGAGGACCTTTAAGATCATCAATTTCAGCCATCAACCTGACCTACCGAGTCCCATCACTAAACCACGTCCCTTAGTGCCACATCCACATCTCTTAAATACTTCCAGGGTCTGGGACTCCACCACTTCCCTGAGCAGCCTGTTCCAATGCTTGACCAATGCTCCATGAATAATTTTTTCCTAATGTCCGATCTAAACCTGCTCAGTGCAACCTGAGAGCATTTCTTTTTATCCTATCCTTGTCACCTGAGCGAAGAGACAGACATCCTCCTTGCTGCAACCTCCTTTCAGGGGGTTGTAGTGAGCAATGAGGTCTCCCCTCAGCCTCCTTTTCTCCAGACTAAACAACCCCAATCCCTTCAGCTGCTCCTCATAACTCTTGCTTTCTGATCCCTTCACCAGCTTTGTAGCTTTTCTCTGCACACACTTGAGCAACTCAGTATCCTTCTTGAGGGAGCGCAAGCACACAGGATAGAGACTGTACTACAGCAAGGAGGGCAGACGAATGCACGTGTGGATTTTCAGAGAACAACCCCAAACTGCTAGGAACAGACTGCTCCCACGTGGATTATATCCACCATGAGGAAATTCAGCGTTTGTGTTTTTTCTTTTAGTGGGTCATCCAACAGTGCGAAACTGTTGGTAGGAGACAAAGAGTGTGAGGAAAAGAAGGTTTTTGAGCATCTGGGATTGCTTTACAGTGGGAAAGCCTTTTCGGAGACGTTAGGCAGGTCCAGCAAGGTGCCCGGGCCTGGTTGTTATTTTCCAGTCAACCCCGTGGCATGCAGCTGTCAAAAGGGCCTCATTTGTCCACTCTGATTAAGGACTGATTCAGCTGCTTGTTGAGATGGCAAGACCATGTCTGCTGGCTTCTTAAAATAGGAAAACAAACTCCCTGCAGGTACGGCCTGTGCCTCAGGCCCAGCCCCGGCCTGCTACAAAGCCTGCTGTTGAGCGGGCAGGGCTGAGCCTGCAGCCAAATGGGCTCAAGTGGCCCTCAGGCCGGGCGGTACAACCTGCTGCCCTAATCTGAAAGATTTCCATCCACACAGCTCCTCTGATGGCTAAATCGGCCACAAGTCAGGATGTGGCGGTGTTCCTGCACTCGTTTGCTCTGACAGGATGGACAGATGGACAGACAAGCCGACGAAAGGGAGGCATTTCTGCTCCTCGCACAGGGAACTTAACTCCAAGCATGATTCAGCTGTGAGAGGAACTGCTCCCTGCCGGGGTGTGATGCTTCAGTCTATAAGCACCGGCTGTGCCATTTGACATGAAATAAAAAACCCCAGGAGCACAGAATTTCCCTTTCTCTAGGCAAAATCCTCCGTCTCTCTGCTGACGAGGATGTTTTATTAGCAGCACTACCACTGCTCAGAGGCTAAAAACCCCACTGACCATGCCCAGTATTCACCCCAATTCCTTATTTCTGGAGAGCCCCCAGCCTGCTGAGTGGCAGAGCATCTCTGCGCCAGCTCTGGGGGCATGGGGAGCCCTCATGCATAGGATCACATCCAGTGTTTGCTTCATGGAGAGCCCTTCCCTTAACTGGGATGTCCCAGATTTGAGGATGCCCTGACTGACCAAGGCCAAACCCTCAGGTTTGGGGTCAAGATAAGGACTGAGCTAGCTGCCAGTGCTTCGCTGTGCAGGCACCTCCTCCTTCACCAAGCCAATTAACAAGCCTCTGCAAAAATCTCTCATTACAAAGAGAAGAAAATAGGGCCTTTAACTTAAGCGCACTGTTTTCACAAAGCTGTTAGGTCTAACGAGGAATTAAACTATTTTTTGTTATCAGGCAATGCATAATACATTCATTTACAATAGACTGCAAAAAGAAAACTTTACAGAATTGGCTGTGACACCTAGAAAAAGAGACACCACAAGACTGAAATTTAAAAGGACAGATAGTTAATTAAAAACCCAGTGCAGTGGTTCCATCTGCAGTCTCACACCATTTCAGAGGCTGCATTGTCTTACTTGCATCACACGTGTTAAGCCATCCTTACATTTCATGGAAAGATAATGCTTATATTTTTAGTCTGTTTGACAAAGAACTTCTGGAAAAAAAAAAATCTGACTTGCTTTTTTTTTTGGGGGTTAAACTTTCTAATGCATAAAATGAACAGCTTGGATTACGATAACCTTCTGGGAATGCACCTTGCAAATGCTACATCTGCACTCGGAAGGGGTGCAACAGTAGCAGAGCTGGTACCAAGGTCCCAAGGGTACAAGAGGTGGGTGTAATCAGGAGATTCACCTCAAAATGTGCTGCTGATCTAAATTAAAATGCTAATACAGTCACAACCACAGCCTCCTGTGGGCAGCGCACACTTCGTTTTTTTTTTTCTCTCAAGGCCCTGATGCAAACAGTACCCATATTACAATATTCTGTGCATCTCCTCTGCCCGCCTTAGTGATGCAGTGGTAACCTACAGCAGCATGTAACACCATCATTTATCACTGCAGACGGCTGAAGGCTACTTCACCATAGCATCCCCAAACACAACTGGCACCTCAATGAGGATGTAGAGAGCCTCACCTCCCTAAAACTCTCTTGCTAAGTAGCATTACGTGCTACAGACAGTTTGGGGGAAGGCAAGAAAATGAGAAACCTGATGATGTGCACTGGTGGGGGGAGCTTCTGCTGAGGTGCGTACCAGTATGAGTTTGAAAAGTACCAATACCAGTACCAGGTTTTCTCAGAGAGCAACGAGCTAGACCCACAAATGCTGTTCCCTGCTTCCATTGAAACCAGTGGAAGCTGATGGCCCCTGTGATTTTGAGCTGTAGTTTCCTCGACCTACATCTGGAAGAGTGGCAAGAGAGTTGGTGCTCAATTTCTGGTGTATTACAACACCCCAAATTTCATAAAATGGTGCTTCAGTGCTTTCACAAGCTGAGAATAACAATGCCTCAAGCTGTGCACCCAGAAATTGCAGTCTCAAAACTTATTTGATAAGAAACTGAATAATCTTTCCTGCATGCACGTGGATAATTGCCCATTATACAGGCAGATACTCCTATTAACAATGAGAGTTTTCTAGGAAAAAGCATAAATCTGGATTTATGCTGTTTTGTGCTTGAGCCTTTCCATGCATACCGACATACAATAAAGCAGTAGGAAACAGTCCTTGCCCCATCACTCTTATTTTCTCCAAAAAACAATGCTAATAACCTCTCGTACTCACAGCACTGTGCCGGTGCTCTTCCTCTTGATCCTGAAGTGGGAGGAATCATCTGTGAACTCAACGTCGTAGCTGGTGTCCTCGGCAGCCACTCCAGGGGAGTCAATCTTGAGGGGTACCTCAAAGCGCTCTGTGTTGGGGTCATAGATCTAAGCCAAGGCAAAGGGGGCCCGGGCAGGTTAGCTGGTTTGCTAGTGTGCGTGGCTTTCTTTAAATGACTTTCCTCCCCCCAAAATACTCACTTTAAACCTGAGCCTGTCTTTCGTCTGGAACTCCACATCTACTACAACAGGAGAAATGTCATTTCCAAACAGCGACAGCTGGCTGCGCTTGTTCAGCGTTACCCTGAAACAGAAAAAGGCCTCAGTTTCAGTGTCGGGAAACAACTCAGCTATCCTGCATCAATTCTTAAAAAAAAAAAAACAACAATCAATCAAATGTTGATTTATGAAGAGAAATAAACTGAGGTTACTCTTCCATTTGCTAGGATCTCCTCCTCATCGTGGAGGTGGTGGTGGGCTGCTGGTTCCAGCAGGAGCCCGAGCTCCCAGCCGGGAGCAGCAGGACGGGTGGCACGGTGCTCAGCCATCCCAGCTGCAGCACTAGCGCTTTCCCCTCTCTCTGATTACTGGCTTTTCACCTATACAGAGGAGTCCAGTAGCACGCAGTGATATTTATTTCATTTAGCTTTAAGGCTAAAAATTAGATGACTAAATCTCATATGGTTGACTTGGCTCTTCATACCATTAATAGGAAGAATACATGGTTTCCACACACCGGTGGTGTGGTGTGAGCGGCTTGGCGCAGAACCCCAGTTGTACACGGCTTAGCAAAACACATTCCCCATCCTCACCTTTCCATTAACAAAAGAAATACGTGGTTTTCACAGCCAGCTTACCTCCAGCCTTTAGCCGTCTTCTCCGCGTTTCCGCCCAGGGAATAGCCGTAGGGGCTGTCCTCGGGGAAGAAGCACCAGGGCGCGTTGGGGACGTCGGTGGTACACCAGGTGCAGCCCCGCGCCTCGCAGTTCTCCTGGGTAGCGCCGGGCTGGGGGTGGCAGTCCACCCGCCTCTGCACCGCCACGGCCCTGCTGCACTGCTCCGGGCTGGAGCCGCGGCACTGGCCTAGGGCTGCACAGGGGGGGAAAGCAGTCAGAGACCACAGAAAACCACACAGAAACAAGCAATGGGATCTGCTTTGGTTATAATTTTTTTGATAATTTCTTTTTCCTCATTTGGGGGCCAACGCTACAATTCTTTTGACTGAGGTGACCTCAGGGCAGCATGCCTACTCATGACCGAAACCAGAGGAACCACTTTCTTTTCCATGCCAACACAGCATGGTCTCTGTTGTTCAGTGCTCAGAGCTTCAGGTATTCAGCTGAAGCATGACCAAATAAAATACGTGAAATACTCAGAAATACTCATGGAAAGTTAACTAGCGAGCTACCAAAACTGCTGCTGAGGTGTCGCATCCTACATTCTCTATGTGCATATTCTCTGCCATGGTATTCACAGAGGTTATGTATGTATACACAGTTATAAATATATAAAATCTTCATGCATCTGTACAACATGGGTAACCTGGTCTAGTGGGAGGTGTGCCCATGGCAGAGGGTTGGAACGGGATGGTCTTTAAGGTCCCTTCCAACCCAAACCATTTTATGATTCTATCATATCTGTAAATATAAAAATGTTGATTACATATATGTTTGTGAGGCTTCATTTATATAAATGAACATATAAATTATATAAATACATTATATAAATACTACATGTATGTATTATTAGTACTTTGTATTAACATTCCTTGACTTAATACAGTAATATAGCAAAATATCTTCCCTTACAGTAAAGGTAAAACGTTGGTAGGACAAGAAAAGGGACAGATCAGTCATTCACGAAATCAAAACCTCTTAATGAGGCACTCAGCCCTCTCCTGTCCCCAGCTGCTGGTCCAGCCCCGCTGCCCCTACATGCAGGGAGAATGGGCTCTGCAGGGCCAGCTGCCTTCGGTGCCGACAGGACACCCCAGGGTCCTGTGGAGAGCAGGCACATGGCTGCTTACTTATTTTGAAGTGTAAATTGTAGCCGTTACAGCAGTACTCAAAGATTAAATCTACTTGGAAGATAATTATTCTTTTCCATAAAATGACAATCACCTGCTTTAAACATTTTATTTTATGTGGACTGGTGGGTACTTGGCAGCTTAAAACGTGATTGCTGATGCAGTTGGGACTTCTCCATATGAAGAAGTTTACAAGCAGCTGTGCATAAGCAATAATTCTGGATAGTGAAAAAAATACAGCATAAAACTGCAGAGTCACTAGGAATTTGCATCATGTGGTCCTACCAGAGTTTAGCTCCAAGTAGAGGATGGGAACACACAGAAACAGGAGCTGAACACCAGCTCCGTTTATCTTTTTAGTGAAATATTCTCAACCTCCCAGCTTGGTGTAACTAAGTCATCCTTGCCACAATGCCCTCGTGTCAGCTGCTGGACGTGGGAATGGCCACATAAATCCAGTTGACCTTCACCAGCTGGCAGAGGCTGGTGCTTGGCTGCCCTCTCTGTTGCCACCCTTGGGTGGGCTGGCTGCTTTCTGTCCAGCACACATCCATCCCATAGGGCAGCCCAGAATTCTGCCCCCCTTGTTCCATCCAAAGCACAAAAGGAGCATGAACACCCCTCAGCGATCCCTAGGTGACCTATCTGTGCAGCAAAAATCAGCGAAGAGTCATCAACAACTTAATTAAACACTTCAGCCCAGGCTGGGATTGCAAACCCTCTCTTTTTCATACTGTGCCCCTGAGGAAGACATAGCGAAGTCGCGCAGCTTGCAAGTCCCGTGGAAGTAGCTGCCAGGCCTTTGCACGCTGCACGCTGACTGTTCCTGCTTATCGAGGAAGAGATTAAAAGATTTCAAAGGCTTCCCACAGCCATCTGGGTGCTGAGGTCCTCAAACCTGTGCAGCCACAGGGGCTGAAGAAAATCACACCACGAACACCACCTCTGCACTCCAACCCATAGCTCCCGGGGCCAGCAGCTTCGTGCTGCTCTGCCTTGCGTTTGCTAGTTAACATCTGGGTGGGTGAAGCACAAAATAGAGTAAAACCATCACATTTAGCTGCCTTTTTTTTTCTTTTCTAATAGAAATAAAATGCAGTGTCAATGTTTTCATTACTGAAATCAGAGAATGTGACCGAACATACTGGAGCAGATTATTAACAAGAGACTTTTATCAACTTATTTCTATAATGAAATGCTTTCAAAACACTTCATAAAGATATTGTGAAGGAAAAAGCTAGTTCAAAGGAAAAAAATGCTCCTGCAGAGACCAAGAATATTTTTTAATTTTTTTTTCTCCTCCCCACCTGTATGAAGTTTAAGTGTTCTAGGGAATTTTGAAACCAAGCACTAGCAGCTCTGAGCAGCTGAACAAGGCTGCAACCTCCTTCAGCCCTTGTTACTAGAATTCCCTCTACAATAGTGCAAATGGGACAGCAGCAAGTGGAAATATATATTTAAATTTAAAGCCTCTGCATGATTTTCACTGCTTTTATGGTCTGTGTTTGCTTTTCATCTTCTACATATGTTTGCAAATGAGCAGCTGAATTTAGTAACAACTATGACTACCTGCTCCTTTTTCATGATAATTTCCATGGGATCAGAAACTAAAGAGGCAGCTTGAAAGATATAGGTGAAAAAGTATCCCCACTGTTTGTTTTTTTTTTTTTAAATCTTGACTTCAATTTTGTGAAATTAGGTTAGAAAATGCTGTGATAAGGCGTAAGCAAGGAATTAAAGCAATACCATGCCCCTTTTAGTATTAGTCTGTACATTTTGTGTTCACCTACACATTTGCAAGGTACTTGCTGCAGAGATTCCTTCTTCCTTTATCTGGCAACTTAAAGAGAGAATAAACCTGATTCCTATTATTAGGCTCTGGTATTTGTGGGTAAAAGCCACAGAAAACAGATCACCAAAGCACCAGTTAACTTTCAGCAGCTGAATGGTCGCAGTGACTCCAGCCTGCCTGCTCTGGCACCCAAGAGCTGAGCACACTGCTGGACTGAGGTATCCCTCTTACCAAGCCAGCCCTGTTGTCTTCCCACAAAGTCACATCAGGTGGAGTTAAGCCCATGCCTGCTCTCTCCTTTTCCGTGTGAAAAGAGGACCTCCTGCTCTAATAGCTCTTCTGCTGTTATCAAACTTAGCTCTTGTTTCGGAAGACTACAACAAAATAGGAATACCAGACGTTTACCTGCTAGCACAGCGGCCAAGAGCCAGAGACTCCTGGTTCTCTCCATGGTTCACTGCTGATTTCTGCGCGCAGCCTGTAGCCTTTTATACCAGGCAGAGCTGTGATAAGGATCCCCTCAGATTATTAATGGCATTGCCAATATTTTATCAAAGCTAATTCAATAAACTCATGCTGTTATAACACACGGCCTTGCCTGCATTTAAGAACATATCTAAGTAGATACGACAGGGCTACTGACTAATTTCTCCACAAACTTTGATAAACATCTGAGTCCCAGTCCCAAGACTTTTCTCAGGATTCTTATAAAAAGCCGTTTTCCAGAGACTCCCTTCATTTTTTAAACAAATATCTTCCGAGTCCTGTGCTTACCTTTTTCTGATCCATCTTGTGTCACACACATAATTTTACACTAAAAATGAAAAGTTTGGAGAAAAGCAGCTGAAGAAATCTCCATTAAAACAAGACACTGGTACTGTGACCTTTACAAAATGACAAATTCCCTCCAATTATTTGATGGCAAGAACTTTCAGAGTACCTCTGTGTTGTACAGTAAGATTCATTTTTAGGTGGGATGTCTTCTTGAAGGAAAAAAAAAATCTTTCTATACACACAATTACCTAACAGTCATATTGGTGCCAACCGCCAAGACAGTTCATAAAACAAAATGTCTGTGTTTTCAAGCATTACCAGAGAGAAGCATCTGCAAGTCAGACTGTTGGAACAACAGCCCCTCGCCATATGGTTTCTTAAGGCAGAACAGCCTGACAGCAAGTAGTAGTCTCTTATGTTTGTAAGGACTTTTTTGCAGTTGAAAAACACAATATTCATGTGAATCTTATGCAGTAACAAGCTACCTAGGGTTCCCAGATGACAGCCCTTAGTGTTAAGCTCCGAAGCCACAGGTCATCGAGCTGCTGGCATCATTTGTGCCTCGGCAGAGGGTGGCCTTCACCACGCTGGCCAGGGCACCCCGCAGCAGGCAGGCACAGCCTCTCACAGGTAAATCCACTCTCCATTTGCTCCAAGTAGTGATGTGGTCCCAAATCACATCGCGTACACATGTACCCTTTAAACACCCTGAAAGCATGATAGATAAACTGTAGCGATACCAATTAGTGCATATTTTAACTCCTAACCTGTACGTTGCCTAACAATGCACATAATTTCTGATTTCTGCAGAAACTTGAGTTAAATCAGACTTCAACTCGCAAGCAGCATGCATTTTCATCTGCTTTCAAGCTGAGCTGAGGAGGAAATAATTTCTCGAAGATAAGTAAGAAGCATCAGGGCTTTTCTTTGCTTGACACTGTACGTAACAAGGTACGAGATGTGATCTCTTGAGAACAGGAGCCATCTGCTGTGTTTCTGCTAGTACGAGGGAATCCTACTAGGGTTCCTAAGTACTATGAAAGCAGAAATAATGCCTAACTAGCAGACAGAAGTGGGGTACCAGAACAACCTATGGGCTGCATTACTCAGCAAGCAATTCTACTGCACTACGTGAAATTGTGTGTTTTACCCCTGGGGCCTTTGCAAGTGAAGTGAATTCTTACCAAGGAACTATGACAAAAAAAAAAAGTCAAAGAGAAATAGTTCACATTCACATCTTTATTTGTTACCTATATAAGCTATAATTTACAGATCTATATTTTTTGGGGGAAAAAACAAACAAACAACAACAAAAAAATCAAAAAAACTCAACATCCAAGCACTGTATCTGAATCTACATAAAATTTTAAAATTTGCAGAATTTACAAATTAATATTCAGAGCAGTTGGCTAAATTATACATCCTCCCTCAATATCCACACTCTAAGAGCTTTAAAAGTCATACAGGCACATGATAAGATATTTTCTTTATACAACCATCTATTTACATAGCTTTTTCCAATACACGTGGTTCAGTTCTCAAAGTAACTGCCAAGGCTTGCAAAACAGTGTATTTAAAATACATATAGCAGCATATAAAATTAGATAAAAAGGAAAAAACATTTTTGCTTTAAAAAAAAAGAAAATGAGATGATAGAAACAAATCCATAAGAAAAATAGTTTAAGATATATTTCTGTTATGACATTACAAACACCTAGTCATTACAGAACATAGGCAAAACACTAATAAAACATACCAAGTTATGAGCGTTTTAGTTCTAGTCCTGAGCACAGAGTATACATAGCTGCACAACTTTGGTCAACGAGGATTATATGCTAACATTAACACAGATCATACAGCATTTGCTGTTAGCGGGACACAGTCATATCAGAAGGATCTGTCACTAACAGCTTCCTGCCATCTTTTATTCTCTCCACTTCCCTAACAACAGTGTAAGTGACCTTTAAAATCCTGAAACGTCTGTCATAATCAAAGGCTTATTAATAGGAAATCATCATTCCCGTGCTACCCTAAAAACGCAACACAGCTGATCGTAATTGTGAGTGAAATACAGCAGAACACTTTTCTTTTGAATATATTCCCAGTTATAATTTTGAGATGGTCATTAGAGAAGACTGGTTTCCAGTTAAACTGCAAGTGTTACTTATGCACACAAACTCAGCCATTATATATAGACATATGTACGTGATTCACTGAGATACAAGAATGCTACCTTTTTTTCTTAAATACAGTACGTGTTTTAAGGACAGCAGGTCTGGTAGAAGAGTTCACTCTTATTTTTCAGTTCATTCCAGTCATCACCATTTACTTAACAGGCATGCATCAAACTGCATAGAGTGCACCTCAAATCCATCAATATATTTATTTTTGCCCACCATCTCAGTTACTGGCAAGATCTTCACTTGCATCTCCTGTATCTGAGATCTGTCCATCTATCACATTTCGAGCTTTCCAGATCCTCACAGTTCGGTCACTGAAAAACAAAACCAAACCAAAACCGTATTAGAGTTACATAATTAATATGGATAATTTGGGAAGGGGAAAAACTTTTTTTTTTTAAATTCGGGTGCTTTATTCAGAAAGGTACTGTTGTATAACTAAGATTTCCATAACAGATATGCAAGGGTCTCCAAGAGAATTTGAAACCTATGATATACCACACAACTAACAGAATAAGGTGCTTTTCTTAATCAAGTCACCTCAGGTTTCAAGTACTGAATATGCTCACATATACTGAGGAATCAAATATTCAAATCAAGGTGTTTCAAGGATAGTAGGACTGTCTTTTAATCTTTCAAAGCTCCTGCTAGCACTTAAGAAAGAAAGCAGGTACCATGGCTTTTAGAAAAATTCCTACAGGTCAGGAGTTAGCCCTAGCAATAATAGCCTAACTGAAGAGGCAAGTTGGTAAAATTCTCACTATTGCCTAATTCTCCCCGTCATCCTGCCCATTAGTGATCTTCAAACTGTTTTGATCGTGTACCCCTTCACTCAAAAATTTTTGAGCAGGCACCTCCAATATATGTGTTTTTATTCATTTTTAAGTTATAAATATGCACTAGTGAAGTTCAAGTATTTTCTTCCTCCATCCCGAAGGATCATTTTGTGCATTCCTTGCAGTGCACACACCCCACTTCGGAGACCACTGCTGCAGGTTATTGGCATTTAGGGGCATGGATCAGGTTTCCCCATGTCTGCTATGAAGGGATTTACACAACTGAAGATCTCCCAAATGCATTTGCATGGGCAGAACTACAGCAGAAGCTAGGGTAAAAGGCTTATAGAGATGAAAAACTCACTCTGCTGCTGTGAAAATCTGGCTGGAGTTGGTGCAGATTGCATTTATAGGACTGTCATGTCCTTTCATCTCCCCAATCGGGGCGAAGGTGTCCACATTCCAGAGCTTGAGGGTGCCTCCTCTGCAGCCGCTGAGCAGAACTGGAGCACCGGGCACCAGACCGAGAGCACACACCCAGTCTTTATGAGCATTAGGAACTTGCTGAAAGACAGAAAGCAGGCAAATCTCACAGGGATGAAAGAAATATAGATGAATGTGCACTGAAGTAGAAATAATAATAAATAAATAAATAACAACAACAAAAAAACAACCCTGAGTTCAAAGCCCAACTCTCATCCTGCAGTCCATTAGCTATAGCAGCCTGGACACATCCCAGCCCTGTGGCTTCTTCTTCAGAACAAGGAGGGTGCTTCCTTCCATGAGGCTACATCTACACTGCAAGTCATCTAGGGTTTGTTTCTCTTTGATAAATAGTGCTACAAACAAGGAGAGAGAAACCAATATGCACAACTGCCATGATGTGGAACAGAAATTAATTTAGGATAATGCTAATTTAGGATAACGCTAAATCTGCATATGTTCAAATGCATATTTGAACGCATATTTGAACATATGGTCTCAGTGTATTTTTGAAATTTGTCTGTAGAAGTTATAAAACACAAAAAGAAAATAATCCCAAACACTGCTCAAAAAATATACCAGGGAAACAGAACTATGGTTCTATATTTGCTTTCCTCCTTTCTTCTTTTCCCACTACGCATCATAAATTGATTTGGTGATATAGCACTTAAAAAAGATACATTAGCTCTTTATTGAGGAAGGACACTAGCATTTCACTGTTGATTCCAAAAGCAAAATGCTGCGCAGACTGGCTGAGAACAACATCCATTTGATACAAACACCAGGGAAATAACAGTTCAAGTTTACTGTCTTTTAAGGAAACCAGGGCTGGCTCTTCTCCAGGTCAGCTTTATAGAAACTCTTTTGTTTTGCTGCCTTACTCATATTATGGAGCACACACAGCTTTCTAGGACCTTTCTACAGGTTTCTATTGGAGTTTATCTACAATATACACTACTTGGGATGTATAGCACCAAGTAAAGTAGATGATTTCCAAATTCTTTCAAATAGCACGTTTGTTGAATGATTTTCACCAGAAAGGTTTTCCAAACCAGGACCTGATGAAATATTAACATTTATACTTTAAAGCAGCTTCAGCTCTATTTCAGGCTTTTTTCCTCATGTAGAACAGTCGTGTCGAGGAATGTCAAAGGGTACCTATGAAACCTGTGGTATTTAGACTCTTCTGCTACATTACCATATACGTGATCAAGTCAAAATTATACCTACACTTACTGAAAAAATAACTAAGTTCTAGATGTGACGTCTGCAGGACCACAGAGTAGCTGAGGTTGGCAGGGATCTCTGGAGATCATCCAGTCCAATCCCTTGCTCAAAGCAGGCTCAACCAGAGCAGGCTGTTCAGAGCCATGTACTGGTTTTGAGGAGCTCCAGGGATGGAGACTCCACAACCTCTTTGGGCAACTGGTTCCAGTGTTCAATCACCTTTGCAGGGGAGAACAAACAAGCAAACAAAATACTCTCATTTTCTTTCTTAAATATTTCATGTATTTCAGTTGGTGTCTACTGCCCCCTGTCCTTTTCTGCCCGTTGTTCTTCTACAGGATATCACTGAGCAGAATCTGGCTCTGTTTTCTCCCTCCTATCAGGTATTTATATATACTGACAACCCACCCGAGCCCTCTCTTCTCCAGTCTGAATAGGCCCAGCTCTCTTGGTGCTTCCTCATGAGAGAGGCTCCCGTCCCTCAATCCTCTTCCTGCTCTTTCAGCAGGAAGCTCAAATGCAGGTCTTCGTTGAACCTGCTCCAGTATGTCTATGTTTCTCTCGTACTGGGGAGTCCAGCAGAGGGGAAGGATCCCCTCCCCTCAGCCCTCTTCCTAACACAGTCCAGGAGGCTCTTGGCCTTTACTGCAAGTCTACTTTCCAGCTGGCTGGCCCCCAGCCTGTGCTACTGGTGTTTGGAGTTATTCCTTAGGAGATGTAGGACTTGGCATCTCCCTCTGCTGAACCTCATGAAGTTCCTCTTTGCCAGTCTGTCGAGGTCCCTCTGCAGGGTAGCACAACCATCTCCTCTATTAACCACTCCTCGTGGTTTTGTATCATCTGTAAATGTCGTGAGAGTACATTCTGCCACGCTGTCCAGGTCATCAATAAGAATGTTAAAAAGCACATAGTATTGACCCCTGGGGTGCACCGCTAGTGACCTGACTTTGTGCTGCTGATTACAATCGTTTCAGTCCACTTCAGCAGTTTCTAATTCGCCTCACAGTGCGCTTCTGTAGTCCATACTTCATAAGTTTGTGAATTAGCATGTTATTGCAAACAGTCAGCATAAAAAACCTTGCTAAAGTCTGGATAAACAACTTGAGATTCCCTCCTCATCCATCAAGACAGTCATTTCATCATAGAAGGCCTCAGCCTGGTTGAGTTCATGAATCCATGCTGACTACTTCCAGTCACCTTCTTGTCCTTGATACGTTTGGCAGTGGTATCCAGGATTACTTGCTCTATCACCTTCCCAGGTACTGAGCTGAGACTGACCAGCCTGTAGTTCCCCAGATCCTCCTTCTTGCCCATCCTGGAGATAGGCGTGATATTTGCTTTCTCTCAGTCCTCAGGAAGCTCCCACACTGCCATGACCTTTCAAGGATAATCAGCAGTGGCCTCACAATGACATCAGCCAGATGCCTCCATGTAGTCCCATCAATTTTTCCCGTCTGTTTTAAACATTTCCTAACCTGATCCTCCTCCTCCAAGGGTAAGTTACCCTCACTCGGGACTCACCAACTTGTCTCAAGGACGTGGGGCTCCTGGCGGCAAGCCTTACCAGTAAACACTGAGACAAAGAAGGCATGGAGTACCTTGGCCTTTTCTGTGCTCTTGTCAGATCACCTGCCTCATTCAGCACAGGGTCCACATCTTCCCCAGCCTTCCTCTTGCTGCTGATACCACTGGGGAAAACCTTGTTGCCTTTAGTGTCCTTTGCTAGACTCAGCTCCAGGTTGGCTTTGGCTTTCCTAACTCCAACCTTGCATATTTAGACAGTATTGATGTTCTTCCTGAGTTACCTATTCTCACTTCCATCTCTTGCCTATTAACGTTTGAGTTTAGTCAAGAGCTCCTTCTGTATCCATGCAGGCCTCCTTTCAACTTTGCTTCACTTTCTGCATGTCAGGATGGAACACTCTTGAGCTTGGAAGTCCTTGAAAAATCAAACCATTCTCTTGGGCCCCTCCTTTCTCCAGGACCATATCCGAAGAGATTCTTCCAGACAGGTCCCTAAACAGGCCAAAATCTGCTCTCTTGAAGTCCAAGGTTGTGATTCTTCTACTCATCTTGTTTTCCTTCTCTGTGCTATCATCTCATATACTTCAATTATCTCAAGAGCATATATCCTTCCCTATTTATCTTATATTTTTTATTTATTTTTTAAACCTCTATTAAAGACATGGAAGGTTTATTTCTTTCTTCCACATACTTGGGAACTCTGCAAGAATGTAGACTACAAGTAAAGGAAAGTAATTATTTCCCAGTACTTAGCAGGTGGGAGGCCACCTCTGGACTACTAGGTCCAATCTGGGGCCTCCCAGCATATGAGGGGTATTGATAAACTGAAGCAAGTCCAGTTGTCCCCAGGAAAACATTTGGGGGCTGGAGAACAAGGAGATGGAAAGGGAAATCAGAGTGTGGAGCCTGGAAAAAAAGAAGGAAGAAAAGAAACCTAATTGCTATCTTCTACTACCCAAAACAGAAAATCTAGTGAGAACAGTCAGATGTTTTTCAAGTGCGCACAGCAAAGAAAGTTGCAACAAACCAAATTCTGACTGGGTACAAGGAAAAAGAAGAATTCATACGGGAGTAGTTAAGGAGCGTAGTAGGTCACCCAAAGCAAACTGTGCAATCTGTGACCTTGGAGACTTCAAAACTCAGCTGGGCAATGCCTCTCTACTCAGCACTGGCGAGGCCACACTGTGCTCAGTTCTGGGCCCCTTTTTCTGGGAAAAGTCTAATGTAGGGCCACCAGCATGATGTAGGGACGGAAGAACCTCTCCTTTGAGAGGCTGAGAGAAGAACTGAGGCTGTTCAGCCTGGAGAGGAGGCTCAGGAGGCTCCATCTGAAGTACACAAATACCTGAAGGGAGGGTGCAAAGAAGATGGAGCCAGACTCTTTTCAGTGGTGCCCAGGAACAGGGCAAGAGGCAATGGGCACAACCTGGAACACAGGAGGCTCCATCTGAACACCAGGAGCACTTCTGTGCTGTGCAGGTGACCGAGCACTGGCACAGGCTGCCCTCAGAGGCTGTGGGGCCTCCTCCTTGGAGACCTTCAGAAGCCGCCTGGACGTGGTCCTGGGCAGCCTGCTCTGGGTGTCCCTGCTTGGGCAGGGGCTGGAGCAGCCGGCCTCCTGAGGGCCCTGCCAGCATCAGCCACTCTGTGATTCTGTAACCAGACCTAACGTCAAAGTTGGCCTTGCTTGCAGCAGCAGGTTGCATTACATGACCTTCAGTGGACACTTTCACCTTGAAACGTAGCCTCCAGTGGCCACTTTCGCCCTGAATTACGTCATGGTTAGCAAAAACAGATGTTTTCTAACAGCTAGCAGAGATTACTATATGTGTATTACAGGTCTTATAGAATGCTTATGTTATATAATGTGAACGGCAGTCTAAGGAGGAAACTTTTTAGAAGAAGACTGGGGGGAGGAAGAGAGATTCTAAACCCCTTTCTACAAAAAGATACTCTGTAGCCTGACCTAAAGCATTGTTTGTCATTAATGAGTTCTTAATCCAAAATTTACTATCTTGTCAGTGACATAAGAATGTTGTTACCCAATGGTTCAATTCACAGAGAAGAAGGAAAGTGCTGCTTTCATTCCAAGCAAAACAAAACAAAAACAAACACAACAACAACAATAAAAACACATACTCAAAACTAAAATGAAGCCTAACCACTTCATCAGGATTTCCTGACACTACACAGACTGAAGAGAAAAGCAAGTGCATTCCTAGTACAAAGATAGGTACATTATTGATTTCCTTCTCACTCAGTGCTGTGCCTTCCATTTTAGAAACATTAGTAACTAAGTGAATAGTCATCATCTAAACCTGAAAATTTACACGACCTGAAAAGAGTTCTAAAGCATGACTGTCACATTAGCCACATTATTTTTACATTACCTGAAGAAGGTCTTTCTGAGCCAAATCCCATTTCTTAATTCCATTGTCTCTGGATCCACTAAAAAGGTTGTCTCCCATAATAGCAAGTGCTTCAATGCCATCATAGTGGGGAGGTTCAAAATTGTGTGTAGGACTCACGCTTCCAAGAGCCCCTTCAGTTACATCAAACATCTAAAATAAAATAAATTATCAAATATGGTAAGCCAAATTATCTGCTGTCTAACAAGCTTGGAGACACGCAGTGAATAACTTAAAGGGAAAAACTTGGAAAGGTCTCTGAAGTCTTATTACAGTCCAATGTTATTATGATGTGTATTAGAGAGAAATTATCTAATAGAACCACCTCTTTCTTCTCTTCTGCCTTTTGCCTGATGCAGGAATGCTGTGCTGACATAGAGAAGACTGATCTGGGAAAATATGCTCCTAATTAGTTATGAAACACATAGCATCTTCATAAGAAGGAGCCTATCTATAACATGTCTTTGGCTAGAGAAACAACACTCATGAGCTGTGTATAGGAAACATGGTTCAAACAGGAAGAAGCACAGAGACACCTGAAGAAATATATTTTTCTGGACAAGGTGTTTTGGCAAGGGATTCACACCATTACGTACTCTTAGTTTCCAGGGGCTAGACACACCTCTCTCCTTGGCTGTGCTTCAAGAATGGAGTCGTAAAACAAATTGTTAAAATGGTGTCATTTAAAGAATTTAAGCCATAACCAGCCCATCAGCTATTTGTCTCTAGAGCAATAGTATTAAGCAATCCTGTTTCATTTTGCATTGCAGCAAGCCACAACTCACTCAGTTAAACTAAGCTGAGGAGGAACAGATGAGCTGTAACTTTTAAAAACCACTACCTGTTTCACAAGCAAATGTCAGACTTCATTCCCTATTATTAGATCTTCATCGACTTTTCAAAATTAATAAGCTTGGCAGTAAGAAAGGGACAGCTTGGCAATATGAAAGAAAACCTTAACTGAGTTAAAGGTATTTTACAAATTACAGCATTCAATAAACACAAATCAGTTCCAATTGTAACAAAAATGTCCAATGATACCACCAGAATTAGGCACTTAGACTGAGATGACTAACATTCCTGGCTCAGAATATAACACCGTAGTTTTCTGTGGAGGGAGAGCAGCATGCTGTGACCAGATCTACTACATCCAGTCCATCTACCTGTGTGCAGAAGGACCGAGAAATCCCAAATCATGGCACTGACCATCAATGTGCACATCATTTGTAGTGTCTGAAGTGACTTGACTGTCCTGGAGGTATTAACCTTGCAGAACACCCACTGCTGTACACACGGCCAAAATATCCATGGATATTCTAGTAGTGTAAGTCAAGAAGCAGGCAGCCTCATAAGAATTTAGGTAGCTTGTTCACAGCAAGGGAGCACACAAGGATAGCAGAACACAACAGATAAACTGCTCTGACCATTGACAGATAAGTTTTCCCAAAACCCTCCCACCCCCTTGGCTTGTCACAGGAGTCGGCTGTGTGACAAACTTACATTACACGATTGCATCCTGTTGGCCCACTGATGTCCTCCACTCAGTACTGTGCCGGGATGGTAGCTCCTAACTAACCCAATATTCCGAGCCATATAGAGAAGAAATTATTAGAGTCTCTCTGTGTCGCCCTGTTCCCTAAGAATCCTCTGGCCTATAACCACAGGGACATCCTGATAGGACTGAAATCCACAGGCCAAGCCATCAAGTTATGTACCTACCTCCCAGCCTGTCTTCTGAGGCTAGCCCACCACACAGCCAAGAGTCCAAGAATTGCAGGGTAGGAACAGCAAAAAGAGAAAGCTTATAGCTCAGAGAGAAAGCTTGCTCAGGTTCTGGCTCCCTGCTGCACTCCCAGCTGTGTTTATACACTTCCTCTAGTGTAAGAGAAGTATAGGCAAATCCAGCAGGCAACACCAGAATGAAGGATAACCCTCCACAACAAACTAGGGTCTCTTCCTCATAAAATTTATGGCTTCACAATTCACATGTTCTTTGCAGTGTGAGAGGTAGCTTTATGGGGACGATGATGTATAGCTCCCATGTTCTCAGAAACATACCCTGTTGGTTTGGGCACATTCCTGAGAAACTGGAGATTGTAGATTCAAATGCACTCTGGCTGTGGTAGGAAAAAATAAAAAAAAAAAGCAAGAGCCAGAAACAAAAAAACTGACTCCCTACCCCTGAGTGAATTAATCACAATGACAAGAAGCAGAGAAGTGTCATAACCTCACTATGCTATGCTTAAACACAACTCAGCATAATCAAAGTGTGTGCTAACAAAAAACCCAAAGGATTGAACAGCTGGGCTGAGATGCAGAGGCCTTTCTCTCCAACCCCACTTTATAAATGGGGTAACATGTAAGCAAGAGCCTGGGCTAGACCCCAAGCTCTTTACTGTGGAGAGCAAACAGAGCACCTCTGCCAAGGCAAGTAGGTCTGGACTCCAAAAGGGAGGCACTCATTGAAGTAACATTTAGCCTGTGAAAGTATCTAAACAGCAGGTGTAATGAATCTTCCTCCAAGACTTCACACACCTGAAGTCCACCTTACTAAGAATGAAGAAAAAGTTTAACTACAGGCAACCTGATTCACATTGTTTTCAAAATTGTTCTATCATGAGATTAAAAATGATGCTTATTAAGACTGAATGCTATTGATAATCTGATAGAATAATTTCTACCTTGGTTATCAGATTTCAGATACGGAGATGTGAGTCACTCCTGCTGAAGCCTGCATCCCATACTGATGTGAAGATTTAAAATAAACAGACAAATACTTGTGGTTTACCTTTATATAATGATCCTTTGAACCAGTGACAATAAGATCTTGTCCATTGGAAATTCGATCCACAGTAAGGCACATAACAGGACCCAGGTGACCAGTTAGCTTTCCTGTAGACTGAAATCTTCAAGAATAAGAAAATAAATGAATGAGGATTTCTTTTTATTTTTCCATGTATCCAACATAAGCTATAACAGTTTCTGCCAGGATGGATCTTGTTCTTTCCTCCTATGTCTTCACTAGTCCTCCACTGGTTTACTTACTCTGTTTCTCATATCCGTGCATAAATGTGAAGTGGAAATAAAAGTTTCTATTTAGGTTTAAAAAAAAAAAAACTTAAAAACAGACTCCTTAGATTATTCCCTGTATTTTGAGTGCCCTCTTTAGGTGCAGGTTCTGTTTGGAAAAAATGCTATCTAGTAATTATCATAGCCACACATTATATTGCATTACATCAGTCAGTAATCATAACCTCATCTGCAATTACCAGTCAAGACTCATGCATCTGTCACCTTACTCTTCAGCACGTGTCTTAAACACAGAACCTTGTTTTTTTTCCCCAATCATTTTACTGAAACAACTCACCATAACCTTAACAACCAAGGAAATCAAGATCAATTCCATTATCTCTGTAACAACTATAGCACAGATTAGTTGATCCATATCTTGACTGTATTTTACCCAGAATATGGATATTATCATGAACAGGAAACACCTTGTTGACTTTGTTACACATGCACATGTAACCACCCAAGGAAGATTCTCTTCTGCTGATGCTCAGTACCTTTTCAGGTCCCACATCCTCACTGAGTTTCCAGCAGCTGCATAGAGGAAAGTGCCAGTTGGGTTTAGTGCAATCTGATTGATCTGGTTCTCTCCAGCCGGGATAGTAACTGTTCTGTTAGTACTTCCTGAACACGCATCACCGGGCATTGCCTGGCCCGAAGACCTGAGCGCATGGAGGGAGGAGAAAAATAAATAAATAAAACAAAATAAATAAATAAATAAAACAACTACGTTATGTTCTCTTTACTTTATACGTTGTTTAAAATAACACGTATTTACCTGAGCAAAAGGGCTATAAAGCCAATAATGAATACCAAAGACATGATAAAACACTATAAGCATGTACGCAAATTGTTTCATGTTTTCATATATTACCAATGCCCCACACTGACCTACCCTGAACATGCTATTTTTTTAGCATGAAAAAAATTTTTTTTAACTTTTTTTTTTTAGCAAAAAAAAGCCTCCAGGCCCAACAGTGTATTTGAACTACACTATTGAATTTAATCTAATTTTAGATAAAGTTAAAGATTCATTTAAGCTCTTGGTATTCAAGGTTTAATATACTTACGTCAATGTCCGAACACACTTAGCAGAATCTCTGATGTCCCACACCTTGATATAGGACGTTGAGACTGTGAAGACCAGACTAGTGTAGTTGCAGTATTTTATAGAAACAACATTATTTGGATGCCCCCCCAGAGACATAATCTCTTGTCCAGTTACCAGATTCCAGACTTTACAAGTACGGTCTAAACAAAGACAAGCAAAAACAAAAACAAAAGGTAGGGATTAAAATAGAAAACTCGTATTTTTCCAAAGCTCAATAATTAAAAAAAAAATCCATACATTCAGTTGTATTCACAGATATCCCTTCCTTTTGGCAGGCACTGCATAAAAATCACTAAACAAAATTGGTCTTTAAGAGTACACATGGGCATCGTCTACCATCATGAAAATTAAGCAGGGTGAATCATTAAATGTCATGTTCAAGATGTGCATGTTAGCTCTCAGAACATTTTAAAATGATAAAGTCCCATCCCAAGGAAAGTGAGTAAAGACAAAGAAAGTTTGGAGGTTGCGAGGTTTGGATGATGACAGATGAAGAGAAGAACACAATTTTACACCCAAAAATTCTTCATCAAGATCATAGTTCAGGAGAGAATGCGAGCCTCAGGATGATGGAGGATTGACTGCCACAACAAATACAAAGTCAAGAAGCAATTCAAACTATTCAGTGCTTTAAGAGCATCTGAAAATTCCAGCATAAGTGCTTTAGTCATAGTTTTCATTCAGTAGCAACCCAATTTAAATAGTGCAAACTTTTGTGTACTAAAATCCCAAATGCATTGAAGTTTTCAAGAATTTTGCAGCACAAATGGAGTCCACACAGGATACTCTCCTTGTTGCACCATGCCATAGTCATCCTCTATATTTTAGAAATAGATTTTTACTGGAGTAAATACTGGGAGCACAAAGAGCTAACTTCAGGTGTCAGCAGTTGTTACGATGGCATGAAGAAGGTAAGCATACCAAGAACTGGTCAGCTGCTTTAAAAATCTCAACTGTTAAGTCCAAAGCCCAACATCCACAATGCACCTGAGAGCTAATTATCATTCCTGAATTGGCACTGGCTGTTACTGTTATATGCAGTCAATAAGCTACAGCTTTCTGCTTCAGCACCAGATTCCAGAATATTTAGCCTTATTTAATTAAACAGCTGTATACACTCTTCTACTCTTGAGTAGAAGTGCACTTTGTGAAGTTTTCCCCTCCAAAATACATGCAGAAAATATTCCTCTGTAAGTATGGGAAGCTAGCATATGACAAAAAAGAGCAAATATTTACAACATCTGCAAGCATTCCTATGTTCCAAGGAAAAAAAAAAAAAGAAAAGATATGCAAAATAAATTAAAAAATTAAAGCCTTTTTTCCCCATATAGGCACTGAATTTGAAACCTCAATACAAATCAACTCAGCAGCATTTGCAGAAGCTATAAATACATCCTCTTATTGCACTTGTATACAGTTGCACAAATGCTAAAATGTTGGCTGAAAATTAATAAGACCAAAAATTTGCCAATTCACTCTATCAGTGTGCCTTGGTATTTTTAATAGGCAGGGGAATAGCCAAAGAAACCACACCTGAATGTTAGCAGTGGAAGACCTACAGCTGAGGGTGCTATCTCTGTGTCAATGCAGGAATAAATAAAGATGCCCTGAAATTTCAGAATGGACACGTTACGTGTACTAGTGAAAAGGAGAGTCTCCCTGTCAGTAGGCACTAACTTCTTCCCAGCCACCACTCTAATTCACCTGAGCTTCAACACCTTCAAGGAAAATTCACAGATTATCACATAGGCTCTATTTGAGAGAACTTCCAAAGTTTCACGCATTACTAAGAACTTAGCGAGTCCTTTATTATAACTGCCTTATATGAAAAGATCCAGAAAAAGAGAACATACAAAAACAACTTTTTGAGTGATATGAAAAACAACATTTATGAAAAATAACCACTGAGGTCCAGTTATGTTATCTTCAAACCAAACCGAGTGATTACAATGCAGAGTCAACAAAAATAGGAAGGAAATGTTTTCTTCCAAAATGCTATTCCTATCAGCTTGAAGAGCTCGTAGACTGTTCCACCCAGTAGGGAATTTAGTGACTACTAAATCTAGCCCAACCCACAACAGCCATACAACTCTCACAGCCCACAATGGGCAGGTAATGAGATGCACGTGGAAAGCAGAAAACAGCTCTAGCTCTGCAGAATGAATCTATTCAAACCCTGTAGGTAGGGCAGCCAAAGGAGATGTGCTAATTCCCACACCTCTACCTCTACGCCCTGAGGCTATTACTTTGCCATTGCACATCATGTGAGCACCTGTTACCATGACTGGTTGCATCATAAAATTCAACAAATGTTAACATTGTTCTTGAGCGTTACCTTTTCCACTACAAGTAAGTAGCTTAATACTACACAATGAGGTTAAAATCTGTAGATAATTACTGTAAGTCCTTCTTCAGCTTATGTTAGAAACAGATCCTCACATTTTCCACTGAGTGTACAGCACTGAGCACAAATTGGGAATTTCACAATAACCCCGGTTGTAAAAGCTGCCTGTACAGACAGCACAGGTGCATGAAGCTTGCCCAACCTTTAGATCCAGTGAAGAGAAGATCATCAGTTGCATCTACACAAAGCACAGCCTTGGCATGTCCTTCAGCTGTATAGATACACTGAAGTGGAGAAGATCGGATGCATTTTGAAGCAGGGAATGGATTAATTATCCCCCTAAAGAAAAAAGAAAATGTGAGTTGGGCATAGTAATAGACACAGATCAAATTAATTTACTTATATGTAGGGGAAAAGTTAATTTCATTTTTTTACATGCGAGGACAGAACAGCTGAATGCCTTTTATAAACTATGCAAGGATTTTTACTACTTAGCTTTAACAAGTGTGAACTCTGGGCTAAATAAAGGAAATCAGAAACTAAAACAAACAAGAAACAAAAAGAGACAGGATGCTGAGTGTCGAGTACATGGGAAAACCTGCAAGATGCTGAAAGAGCCAAGATGCATAAAGCTCCTGGATTCAGAGGACCAACCACAAGACTGCAAATTGCAGAAAGACAGCTTAGTCCAAATAGCACATCTGAAAAATGTAGTGAAGGTAACGTACACAGCCAATTCCAAAGAGAAACATTCCAAAGAAGTAATTCCGGGAACAATTTCACATCAGCTACCCTCTACGGGCGAGCTTGGAGAACTGCTACTAACTCATGTGCCTGAGGAAGGTCCCTAGCCTGTACACAACACCAAACTTAAATGGCTATAAGGGTGCGCAGTGAGACTACAGGCACTCCGGAGGAATCTTTCCAGGGTACGTGTAGCTAACTCTGAGGTGGTACCAAAAAGATTGTAACCCAGCCTGAAAAATAAATACATAAAGTCACACTAATCTTCATAAAATAAGTAGTAGTCTAAAATCCCATGCATACAACTGCATGCACAGTGCACACGTACTTCCCTTTACCTGTGAAGTGTAGAAAAGCCTACCCTGTTTCCGTGTTAGATAATGCCCACAAACATGCAACACAATGCTGTGACCTGACCAGCTCACAGACAAGACTCACAGCCACACCTTTCTAGGGATTAAGTTCATAATTACGAGAAATAGCCACTAAGCCCTACCTCATAAAAACCATCAGGTTTGGGAAACTGTAAAAATTCCAAAATATTGCCCAGCAGAAAACTGCTACAAGAAGGAAGAGGTCTTTACTGATATGAGCCAACTTGGTGGCCTGGTTTATCTGGTACGGTGTTAGAAATGATGATTTTATGATTCTATTCTACGTAATTCATAACTTCCTCACTTTGAATAATACTTTCATCTTTCAATCTGCACCTTATTTATAGTGTTTTCAAGAATACAGAAATAGACAGTTTACTTTATTATTATTATTTTAGATGTCTGCGCTTTGTTTTCTAATGCTACACAGAACTAACGTTTTTTCTCTGTAATATTCTCCAGTGGATCACGCTGCCTGTAGACTGCGAATTACTCCTACTGCTGCTCTCACCCACTCATTCCCTTGACAAGCCCTGTAAAATACATGTCCCAGAGCTATTTATCTACCTGTATGCTGTGCTTTGAAATCTACAGACAAAACATGCTATGCTTGCTACAATGACTAGACAAAGCCACCGACGCATTATTATTAATCTTTTAACTGCCCTTTTCTTGCTAAATTTTTTCACTGAGTGCCAACAGCCTAAGCCACTGCTTGGAAACACGACTAGGGACATTTCTTTCATCTCTTGAACCACTATGCATCCTGTCAAAAAGACATGGTAGAAACTATTTGTTTTTATTTACAGAAGAATTTAATTTTTTAGTGACCTAAGCGTACAACTGAACAAGGGAAAAAAAAAAAGACGAGCTTCAAAAAAGTGAGAAAATATTTGCTCTTTTTCAAAGAAAACAAAGAGAGAGTATGTCTAGGGAAAGGTGTACACCCTATTTCATTAAAAAAAAAAAAAAAAAGAAAAAAAAACAACCACCAAACTGACATGCTCAACAATGATAAACAAAGCCCTAAAAAATGGGGGGGGTGGGGACACATGCTTGACCAGAATTTCAGATTTTTAAATTTCTGGCAAAAGCAAAAATTATACAGTGCATAAGTATCAGGAAAATTCATGCATCTAAATGAAATGCAAAATGAAATTTCCTAAGAACTGGAATAACTTCACTGAGAGATGCCAGGAAAAAAGAAAAGAGAAAGAGAGAATACCTGTGTACCTCCGACAGAGAGGAATCACTTTCATCAGACCTACAACCAACAGTGGTGGAATTGTGAGGAGAAAGAATATAGGTATCAGCAGCAAAGTAAAGCCTCCATATTAGAAGAACAAACAACAGCATGGCCAGTCCAGAAAAGCAATGCAAATTCATACACAGTATGTAGCATTGCTCAGGGTATACCTTAAATCCATGATAATATTAGGGAAAAAAAATCATTAAACGGCTCTCTTGGCAGTGAGTTACATTGGTAGACTGCCTCAAACCAAGAAACTGAGTAACGCCTGCTAAGTCATTTTTTATTTCCCCAATATTTTCTTACAAAAGTAAAGGTAAAGCAAAAGGAGAAGATGGATTCGAACTTTAACCTTTGGAACATAATGCTTATTGAAAATATGAAAAGGAAAAATCATTTTTAACACCAATGCCTGTTAAGTATAGAAAAAAAGATGTAAAATGTTAATCTGGAAAATATAAATATTAAACATTGATAGCCCACTGAAAAAGGAACTGCAATTTGGAAATTATCCTTACTTCAAAGTCCTTCACCTCTCCTTTTCAAGAAGAGTTTTAAAAAATAAAAAAAACAAACAAGAGAACACACAAGAAGAAAAAGTTCCCCCGAGACATGAATGTTTTCAGTATGTCATAAGACACCCTTCATTTCTAACTCAAATTGAACAGATCCAGCAGCTTCCTTTTGATTTCAAAGCCAGTGCAAAGAAAATGAAAAAGGTTAAGTGGGAGTTAGCAGTGAGATGACATATCAAAGATAAAGAAGTTACAAGCACTGTTAAATTATTGCAAGCATTGCAAGCTACTGCTTGGTATGTGGTAACCCTGCAGACTGAAAGAAAACAAAATTTTTATTTAAAAAAAAAAAAAAGTGGAAAGAGACCTATTTCTCATCTTGCTATAGTCTGAACCAGAGGTTTATTCCAAGTTTCAGTTGCAGTTCATAAGTGCTGCATGGCACTATTATCAGTACTGAAACCTGCAATAAAAATTCTGTTCAACCCAAGGCGGCTGCAATTTGGACAAACTCCTACAGAAACAGATGCCTAACATGCCAGGAAACTGAGCTCTACTTCTAAATGAGGTGTTGATATCATCTGCTCCTCCAGATCACCTCCTGTTGTGAGCCTGTTCAATAATTTGGATAATCTCTAAACAACTGCATTCTAGCCATTTCAACATCCTGCCCTCCAGGGTGCTATTGTGACAGTGCTCTGAACTGGAATAACTGAAAAACTGTCAAAAGCACAATTTCCTACGTTGTTAGCCTAATTCTACTTTCAAGTGTAAGCACACACACAAATACACATATATCTAAAAATTCTACAGTTCTTTTCTGTCACAGTTTAAGGCTTTAAAACTACAAGTACCAAACATAGCCTAGAATACAGGAAACAAGGTTCAGCAGGAAATTGTTTTCCTTGAATTTTTACAGCAGTTTCATGTAGGTTTTTAAGTATTTTATTTGAAAGATACATGAACGCAGGAGAAATGTCTCCTCCTGTCTTGCAGGAGAAAGGCAAAATATCTAACAGATACTACACTGGTAACTTGAATGCACTTTGCCAAGTCCCTGTTCGGGGGCTGAGGCTTCCCTCTGTGACTTACTTATCCTGCTGAACTGATGTGTTTCCCTGAGAAACAGTAAGACGACTAAAAACATTCATTTCATTACGGGGCCGGCTTGGTGGGGAAGTAGGAGGTGACAGACTAGCCTCTGGGGTTCCAGAATCTGAGCTACAAGAAAAAAAGAACATCTTCTTTAACAGGCTGTGAATGATTAGAGATGTTAAATGCAACATGCCTCAAATGTTAGATCCTCTTTTCTTAAGCAAATAAATAAAATTATGATGATGGCTACAGATGTTTCCCAGAGAAGGTTAACAAAACTTAAGACTACAACTGCTTCAGACTGCAAGGTGGCAAAATGTTCAAAATTTGCTTGATAAAAGCAGAAGCTCCAAGCAGAAAAATCAAGTATGTGAAATGAAGTTCTTATATAACTGCAGTTTCTTAGAGAAATTGATGATTGCTATTTAATAATAATAATTTTAAAAATTTGCAAATGCTCCAAAGGACATTTTCAGAGCTCTGGTCCAGAGTTATTTGTGTGTACAAAATTACTTGGGGGGAATAAAAAAAATAAAAATACACACACAGCAGTTGAGCAATAATAATTTCATTGCCAACAATAAAAACAACTGTCCGAAAATTAAAGAAACAGAAAATACAGATTTATTTTTCAAGAAGATATACCCACGGTTTAAATTATTTCAGAGAAAATAAAGGAATCTTACAGTTTTTGTTCTTTTGCCTTTGTCTTTTCCATTGTTTTGTCATAGACTTTTCTCTTGGCTAAAGGTGAAGGTTCAGGTATCTTCTTCTCCGACAAAGATGGCTGTCTGGAACTGAATCAAGAGGAATCATTATCTTACTTTACAGGCCTTTGTCAAAGTTGCTTTTCCCACATTAACTGTCATTTTTTCACTCAGAAGTACTTAATGTATTATTATTTCATCTCTTGAGACTACCAGATTTTTTTTTTCTCACATTATTAAAATATACCAAATGTATTAACTTCCATAGTTCATCAACATATCAAGAGACACATACTGAAAACACACAGTAGATCTACTAATTCAATAATAAAAGAGGTTGACTAAAATAAATACAGTAGCTGGAGGATGTGCCTCAAATTAAGACCACAAAGAAGACTCAAAGTCTAAGATCTAGAATTTCTTATTCCACAAATTTCATCTACAATAGACCACTTACGGATATGAAGAAAAGAAATCACAATGGCTCTTGCAGATGAATTAAAACATTCACTAACATATTCCCGTTCTGATACCAAATTCACAACTGGGATGTGAGAAAGTATCTTCCACTGACAGCTTGAATATTATGACACTGCTTCTCTTCTTCTTTGCTCTCCATCCCTCCTTTGTCTCTCTAGCTCTTTCTACAAAATAATTCCAGTTCACAGTCACTGTGGTCTTTATACCAACTTTTTACTTCCCAATACAAATAACAAATGATCAAGAGTGCAATACTGATGTTGACATTCAAGCACCATCATTTTACTGGTAATCCAGATGATCTCCACTTTTCTCAATTCCTGTTCCTTGCTAGCTATACAAACAGAAAAGCCATGTGTGCTTTGGTTTATGCTTTTTGTGTGTGTGTGTTTAGAGGTTGTTTCTATCAGAAACAACCAGCAAGACCAGAAATGCTCTAAAAGCGAGAAAGCAATTCTCAAAGTGCTTTTGTGTCAGACAACTTTACTAAGCAGACTACACCCAGTGGGCAGGCACTGGCTTGACACAGTTATTAGCATTCAGTCTCAGAGCTCTACAGAGTCTGGATCTACATATCTGCAATTTCTCCACACAAGAAATGCTCTGCTGGTTTCCCTTGAGAGGAAGTCAGTGTTACACAAACCCCATCTGAGGACCGGTGGGCAAAAATAACATGATTTAGCATCAGCCAGCAGCGTGCGTGGCAGCCCAGAAAGCCAACCGTACCCTGGGCTGCATCAAAAGAAGCAGGTTGAAGGAGGTGATTCCCCTCCTCTTCTCAGCTCTCATGACCCCCCATGTGAGCACTGTGTTCAGTTCTGGGCTCCAGCGCAAGAAAGACATGGACCTGCTAGAGCAGGTCCGAAGGAAGGCCACAAAGATGACCAGAGAGCTGGAGCACCTCTGCTATGAAGAGAGGCTGAGAGAGCTGGGGTTGTTCAGCCTGGAGAAGAGAAGGCTCCAGGGAGACCTTACAGCGGCCTTCCAGTGCCTAAAGGGGGCCTGCAGTAAAGCTGGGGAGGGACTCTTTGTCAGGGGGTGTAGTGACAGGGCGAGGGGCAGTGGTTTTTAACTAAAAGAGGGTAGGTTCAAATTAGATATAAGGAAGGAATTCTTCACAATGAGGGTGGAGAGGCATTGGACCAGGTTGCCCAGAGAAGCTGTGGATGCCCTATCCCTGGAGGTGTTCAAGGCCAGGCTGGATGGGGCTTTGGCCAACCTGGTCATGTGGAGGCATCCCTGCCCATGGCAGGGGGTTGGAATTGGGTAATCTTTAAGGTCCCTTCCAACCCAAACCATTCTGTGACTGTGAAAACGGAGAGCACAACTAAGAACAGCTACTTGACCAAACTGTCCCAAGTGATCACATGTATGCTGAACACAAGCTCCCATACAAAGGTGAAGGTCCTACCTGTAGGGCCTAGTGCCAGGAGTTGTGTGCAGACCCTTACAGTCCCCCTAACTGCAAATAAACAGGGTCTTCAAAATACAGAAGGAGGAGCAGAAGCAATAACTTCTATAGTTCTGCACAAAAGTGTAGTGGTTAAAGAGCACAAACATGAAGGGAAGGTGGGTTCAATTCACTCAACACCAGAGCACCTCTTTCCCTGCAGGGTCACGTATCTCTAGGCATACTCTGCAAAGAACATATAAAAAGAGGGGGAACAGGACACACACTCTCCCTCTTTTTATGCTGTAGAGGTATGTATTTAGGAATGCAGAAATCCTGGGGTCACAAGGCAAGTCCTATGATCAGCCCAATAGCTAGATTTTTCAACAAGGATAACAAACTTGAGCTTTAGTTTCCACTGCCTAGATTGCCTATATCCCTACTGTGCAGCTAGCAGGTTAAATAAACCACACCAGAAACCAGAGCCCAAGCTCCTCTGACTCACACCAGTGGCTTCCAAGTCAGACACGGAGCCAGCTCCTTCCTGCTTACTCTCTACCTGCCCCTTGAGTGTTCCATCTCTGGCTCCGCAGTGATGGAGCTCAGAAGAAGGTGTAAAAAGCATGATTATATAATGAATCCTTTCTGAAACCCTGGAAATGCAGGTAGTATAAAAGTGTAGTCTTCGTGGAATAAACATAGATTTAAACAAACACCACAGGTGCATCCTATTGATAACCTGAATGTAAAAGCACAAGACACACACCTAATTACAGGTTTCCAGTGTCCCTTTAGATTTCCCAGGATATCACAGACACCTGATCAGAGCTGGCAAATGTAACACAAGACCGACGGGAAACCACCATGCTCTGCTGGAGCTGAGGTGGGAGTCTCAAAGGACAACAGCACTGGCTGTCCCTATAAGCAGAATTCCAACCAAAGTGGCTGCTGGACTCAGTGTTGTCCATGCACATTTTGGTTCCTCTCTGAATCACCACAGAACTGAGAAAACTGAAGGGTTTCCACAGCAGAGTTCATGCATATGCAGACACCTAACTTTGCACCTAAGCATAAAATTACTACCTGTTACTTCCAGAGAACGCATATTTTCGATCACCGTTACTAATTCCACATCCCTGAATGCCACATAAGAGGCACAAGGGAGATGATGTTTATTACAGGTAAGATGACACTCTGCCTCAGAAGAATGCAGTTCTTTACAACAGATAACAAGCACTACAGGCTCAAATAGGAAGGCCGGATGGCTCACAAAGACAACCTTTTGTCAACAACAACCAGTGACCAGCAAAAACAGCACTACTGTAGAAAGTAGACTGAGCTTTAGTTATGAAAAAAGCCTTCATGTTACAGTGAGGACATCACTACAGACTGATTGTGGCCATTTTTGATCATTTATCTGCCAAAACATGAACAATAGCAAATCAAAATAAGTGAGGCCTGCTGCTGGCTGAATCGATTCACTGCAGCACACTGTATAATGCTCACAGAATACAGTTTTTAGAAGAGATCCATTTTGCCTTGTGCAAGCTCACTTACACAAATGGATGCATTCTAGCAGATGGAGTGAGGCAAAAGTTGGTATTACCTGAGTCTTGGATGCCAGGCCATAACACTTGATGTTTTAAATCTTGAAGCTTCAAGAGTCCCTAGTGATCTCACACTAACTGCTGAAACAAGTGGGTTTCTTCACCTGTCTTAACCCCCCAAGAGCATTATTTTCAAGCAGACTCAACTTGTAAAATGCACTGAAGCCATCAGCATGGGTTAATAATTGCTGTCAGTAGTGTTTTACTGTTCATGTTTGCCACCTCAAGCACATGCTAGAAATACACAGTAGAAATAATACAAATTGCAAGTGTACATTAGATGGAGATTGCTGTAAAATCATTATGCAAATAGGACAGATGGATAGTGAAAGATGCCTAATTCCAGCATCTGTAACGGGAAGATAGGTATGGGACACAGTTTTTCCATATAGTTGAATATGGCAAGTGCATTCAGTTTACGCATGAGTTTGCAGAATATAGAAGCTAGTACCTTAAAAAAAAAAAGTCAAGAAAATGGTCTCTAGCAGTGAACGGCTGATAACCAGCAGTGATATTGGTAGTTATAAAAAAACAGCAAGAACAAATGAAAAAAAGCACATACTAGAGTGCACAAGAGAGGCCTCTTGGCCCCAGAGTAAAAAGACAAAAATAAAGTTTTTAGTTTAGGATTTTAACATGTTTGTTTCAACTTTACACTTGGATACTCCATTAATGTATAGACTTCTTCAGTTTAAGCACGGTCCACACAAAATGTCTCACAGGAAGATTTTCCCTGACAGTTAGGACCACACACAGATACTATTACCACATTATATTATTTAAAGTTTTTATTGTTGCTGCTTTGTTGTTTTTTGTTTGTTTGTTTCTTAAACTCTGCTGTTCTAAGCAGACTTCCTGCTATCTCCCTAGAATGTGAATTTCCCAAAGCACTAGTAAAACAAAATATCCAAGGTACGAGGTGGATTTTTCTCACTATTTAGAAACAAGGCTACAATAATCTCACTATGACAGAACAACTTAATAGAAGTTTGGAAACACATTACTTATAACAGAGCATTTCTACCTTTTAGAGTGGCGATGGCAGAAAAAGGAGGAAGGGCTTTGTCAGTATTTAGTAAGCTTGAGTAGATCAACCTCCCTTGTAAAGTTAAAATAACAGATTACAAGAAACTGGCAACATGCACTTCTAAGAAGCGAAGAATAATTAGTACAGCATGGCCAAACTTACATGCTGCCTATCTTAGAAGGTAAGCCAGATGGTGGGGGAATAAACTCCCTGTCCCTAGCAGCAGTATCATTTGTGTCAGCAGTCACCCCACTTTCTTGGGTTTCTGCAGCAGATGCAAGAGGGCCAGGCAAAGTGGAGTCTGCAGCACTAGTGTCAGAGACTAAATCGCTGCTATCTGCGTATAGCAATTCCATCTGGGTAGTGGTCCTCCGGCGGGCCTGCAGACAAACAGAAAGCAAGTTGCAACTTAAACATTTCTTAGGATGTGTCAAGAATGCTACGTTTAAGATTATAATTAGCTGGTAATCAGCATCCCCCTCAAATCACTTGGCAACTACCTTTGGAAACTAAACCAAGGAGCTCACCTGTACCCTTCGCGATGATTTCAGAGGAGGCAAGTCAAGTTCAACAGCATGAAACATTGATTTGACAACTGTTTGAAAGGATATCCTTGGAAACCAGTTACAAGTGCCTATCAATACTACAAGAGTGCAATGTTATTCTCCTAAGGTTTAACTAAATGAAATGTTATAAAGCAGAGGAATAAAGCAAAATATGAATTTAAATAACTACAATAATATTGGAGTAACTTCTTACGCTGATGCTTCTTATGATGTAAAAACATCTGCTACTTAGTTTATATCAGTTCAGAAGTAATTCAAGCCAAGACGAATTAAGATTCACTCAGCATTCGAACAGTTGGAAAACAGCAGAGAACCTCAGAAAGGTGCCAAGCTTTATGCAACATGGTCATTTTTGGAAAGCTCACCATACATTTTACGTGTTTAAGCTGCTGCTGTGAAATTTAGATCAATTCCTCAAGGAAAGAAAGGCCACTGGGGAAGAAAAAGGTCTAGCCTAAACACAGCCCTTACAAAAATTACATGTTTACTTGATACCAACATTTTCAGATCAAAGTAATTCAGTTTACCTACCCAAAGAGCCATGAAGCCAAGGGACGCTATCAGTAATGCAACACCAACCTAGATATGTTCCTCTAAAGTCGACTGCAGTGCAAAGCAAAGAATATAGACTTCTACTTACTTTACAAATTTGCTTTATGCTCCTGTGACCACAGAAGCAAATCACAAACAGTACACGTTTCCAGTTCCCACTCCTGTTAATATTAAACTGCAGCCAACCTGGATATACACCTCCAATGCCAACTTTAATTAAGAATCTGAAGGACAAATTTCTATTTGCTTATAAACATCCTTTACACTCCTATGACCATAGAAGCAAATAATTATGACAAAATAATTTAAAAAAAAAAAAAAGAAACCATATTTCCAATTCCCCTGGCGTTAAACTGTAGCCTCAGTAATACTAAACTACAAATCTACTCCAGTTTGGAGTGCTAGTAATTGAAGAAAATCTCTTCTTAAACTGTAAAAATTCAGCCACAAGATATTGAAAGACAATGCATTTTTATCATTGCTTCTCAGAGGGGAGTATTAAGCAAAAGCACATTACAAGTGAATCACATGAACAGTACTTCAGTTCACCTTCTGTAAGTCTTCACTCATTAATGTCTCTAGAGCAATGCAATAGCATCCCCCAGAAGCTGCCACTAAAGTATAAATTATTATTATTATTATTGTACAGCCTACCTTGCTTTTGGGTTTGACTTCACCACAAAGCTTCAAAAGATCTGAAGACAATGAACTAAAAGAAATTACAGCACAATTAGAAAGAAAACAGCTGTATCTTTTTAGAATGTGTATTTTTTATTTCATCCTTCTTCCTAGGGAATTGGTAGGCAATGTGGAATGAAACCTCTTCACAGGTATCTTCTAATGGGTACATAATGTGTTACAAAAAGAGGAAGTGACAGCGTTTTTTCTAGAACCAGATCCAGTTAACAAAGATTGCTCACCTTCCTTCTGTCCCAGGACTATGCAATGGGGCATCCTCGTCAGTACTATCTTCCAAATTTTCTAGAAAATCACCAAAAGAATAACATTAGCCTGTGAATCTACAACAGGATATCCAGGCTTTAAGTACTATACACAACATTTCAGATAATGTTGAATGTAGACAAACGGCATATGAAAGGTAGTCAAGAGATTTTGCAAATCCCTATTTGCCAGTCATTTCTCATTGACTTTTCCTGTGTTTTTTTTTTCCCTAATTTATTTTCATTTTTGAATTTTTCATTCATAAATTTTCCTAAGTTCTTTCACACAGCTTAAGGAAATCATACACCTTGGCATATAGTGCCAGATGTGGTCCTGTATTGTAGTAGAGCAACACGGTTGACAGAGAAATAGAAATTGTAGAAGGAGATCTGGAAGACAGAAAGAAGAAAAGCAAAGTAGATTAACTGCAAGACATGGAAAAGAAGATGCTAGTCAATGGACAGCAAGGATGCTTGTTCCACTTCCTTTTTGTGATCATCCTGCTCCAAGACAGAATCAAATCTGTTAAAATGAAAAAAAATAATAAAATGCATTTTTATCTAGCTAGTGAGCTGAGGCTCAGCTCCAGCTTATACAGAATGGCAGCATCAGCCTGACAAGGAGCAAGCACTTTGTTAGTATGTAAGCATATACGTTTCAAAACAGGATGATGCCACCATTTAATACTATAGACCTGCTTCTAAAAGTATTAATTGTATTGAAGGCAATTGTGAAAAGAAGCTGTTCAGTAGAAACGCTCCTGAGGTAAAATGGATATTCAAGCCTGTGCACAAAAGACAAAACCAGCATGCATGGCACACACTGTTACACTATCAAACATCAGATTAGCATGTCTGCATGCAAAACATCAGGCTAAGACAACCAGTCCAGGGCATATGTACAATGAATTCCAAACTGCCAGGAGAAAAAATCCTTTACTTGCATGTTATCCTAGTGATAAATCTAAGTATAGCTTAAGGATATGGGTATTAAATTCCTGCAGGTCCCTTATTTTTGAACACACACATGAAATCGTATGGATTAAATAACATTCTGATGACATTCCACTAAATCTCTTCTTCATTGTTAGAGATGCTCTAAGGTTATTTACTTATTTCTGCCAGAAAGCAGGTACCGTTTGTAACACACAGCATTAATATATTTGGTACCCATATCAACACAGGTTTGTCCATGCATATATTTTAAATGCAAGTTCATGCTTTGGAGAAAGGCAGAAAAAATATATAATCTCCAGCTGAATTCTCAGAAGAAATAATGAAAGGGAAAATGCTGCCTTCTTGTGTACACTAAATCTAAAAATGTTTCCTGAAAAAGCCTAAAACATACATCAATCTAATACCAGCTCCAACAATGCATTTCAGAGGTACTCAGGGTTACACTGTTAAAACTAATACAACAGTTGTTTTTTGTTGTTGTTCCATCCTGGGTTTGAGCCCACATTAAATCCTTTCTGTATATGTTATTATTGTGTATCTTCTGCAGGTAAGAACTGGGGTATTGTTCCCCCTAGCAAGGCATCAAAGCAGCGACAGTAAAATAAATGCATTTTATTTAATTACTGTGATGATGTTACCTCATGCACTTCTCATAAAGGGCCTGTGATCAACTTTGATGTTACTTGCAAAAGCAGAAAGCATGGGATTGCCACAAAAGATGGGATTTTACCTGTGGGCTTACACTCACATGACCTGACGTGTTGTAGTAATTGTTTCCTTGGGTTTATCTGCAATTCATCACAGGAAGACTGTGGGAAGCCCCCAGGTAAAAACCAGTGCACGAAAACAACAAAAAGAAATGCAAAGAGACAGAAGAGCAAGATTCTGCAAGAAGTCCTCAGCAAGAGGAGATGAAAGGAACAACAAAGTTAGCAAAAGGCAGTACTGCTTGTGAGGATGAAGGAGACAGAACTACTGATAATCAGTGATCTAAGACCAGTGCAGAGCTTTGCTGATGGCTTCACGATGAGGTCTTCGTCCTCATGTAGAGACACCTGAACAGTGCCAGTACTGAAATGTGCCACACCAGCACATTTAATCCAGCGGAGACAACTTTTAACCCGCTCTTTCAAGATCTGCACACGCATGGCTGCAAGCCACAACCAGGAATGTCCGGCTGTCACAGGTGGGAAGGAGAAGCAGCTCCCACTGCTTCAGGAAGGAGTCACTCCAGCAGTGTTTCACTTCGTGGTCGTGTTACATCTGCACCCAAGGTAGGTGTGCATAAAAAGCCCGTTCTGTGGGTAAAAATCTGAGCCTGTGATGCAGTTCATCTGCAGATCGAAACCTCTTCTTCAGGCTCCATTTGAACACAGGTATGCAACTACACTGGGGAACACCTGAACTTCTTCAAGCCAGTTCTGTTCAAATGGCTAAGAATTTACAGATCGCAGAGCTGAAAGAAGGCATCAAGGGAGAAGTTCACAACCAGCTGATGATCAGCACCCTGAAGGTGCAACTACCCTGTTAGGGATGGGGCTGAGTGGGTCTTGCCCCTGAGCTGTTGAAATTTGTCTCTGCCACACTCACTTCCACCCTTGGGAATCATGTCTGATTACCAGGGAGCCCCTGCACAAGAGCCCCAGTCATCAGTCGCAGCCTCAAAGCCTCACTTCAATGGCGTCTGAACTCACTGCAGCCCAAAAAGGTTTACCCACTAGTGATCTACAAAACACAGACTATCAACAGTGTGGATTTCAGTGTGGACTGAGGTTAGTATGGTGTATTCAGTTTAAGGTACATCCAGTGAAGTTTCCTTCCTAAAAGGTGTTAACGCAGTCCTGAGTGGCTTAAGTGTTTTAAAAGCCTCAGTTCATGCTAGCAAAGTGTTAAAAAGCTTCTTTAATGGTATATACTCTACAAAAATTTTCACAGTAGAGCTACTGTTTCAATGCATTTAACAAAAGTCTTTTCAAAAGAGTGCTCCAGATGCTGTTAACAAGTGAAAAGCCTGTCCAGAGCTAAAAGAAAATGCAGTGCTAACATCCTGGCTGGAGAAGCACTGCTCTCACACCAACAGGGGTGAATGCACACACACAAACACACGCAATAAAGGGACTATTTTTGACTAACTACAATACTAATAACCACTGATGTTTCTGAGGAAATACTAGCAAAATGCAGCAACATGCTCTAACACAGATCATCAGAAGGTGCCACCTGTCAAGACACTGGCAAAGCTGTAATTGTTCTCACTGGCTTATACCAGGTGATGATCTATACACTTTAAGACAGTCTTGGACATATGAAATGTTTCAGATGCCTATGCAGACTAGCACAGGACAGCTTAATGGGATTGGAAGTAACACAGGATGACACAAAACAAACTGACATCAGGAATATTTCTTTCAGGTTTCAAACATAGCCAAATTTATGACTACGAGCACAGGAGCTGAGAAAGTGCATGTCATCTTCTTGGGAATAATTTAGAAGCAACAACAAAAAAAGATTAATCTCCTCAAAAGTTAGTGAAGTCAGTAACTAAACCCAATTGAAAAAAAGTGAGATAAAATCTACACACTGTAAAATATTTACATTATGAAATAAACTATCTGCAAAAGGTTAAAAATGAACTGCATTAAGAACTTTTTTTTTTCAGAAAAAAGGTGGAATTTATCACAACTATAGTGGTAACATAGCATTAAATAGCCTTACATAGTCCGAACATACAGCTTCACAGACAGTAAGTCATAAATTTGAAATACAGCTCTGCTTTCTGTGTTCACTTGTCTACCAAACCTAATGTGATGCTATAGGGGGTTTCAGAAAGGAGGAATGCTCTGTAAGCTCATGATAAGGAGTACGTTTACAGAACAGTTCATGCAAACTTCACACACTCACAAATTCTAAGACGCACCAGTTAGTGAACATGAATGAATTAGTAACTCATGCAGCTGTACAGTACACAGAAAGCTAAACATACTTACCCAGCGGTATGCTATCTAGGTCTGTGTAATAACAGCAACAAGGAAACAAAAGCAACACTCCAATCAAAACATATCCATTTATAAATAGAAATAAAACATAAGTACCCAAATGTACTCTATATTTTTTCTTAATATCATCTCACGAGAAGTAGAATAGATGCCGTAAGAGACATACAATGCCACTTTCAAAATCACTAACGTATGGTGATTGAACAGGATTATATGTTTAGAATTTCACATTCAAATGTCAAAAACACATCGAATTGTAAATGCAATCTTTTATAAAAATAACAGACAGATTATTTGAATTTTAAAGGTCTCAATAATAAAAAGCTTATTTCCTACATTTCACTGCTGAGTGGATATACTTAAAAATGACATGCATGTACATCAATTGTGAAATAGAGTTTAAATTTAATATGTTAAAATACAGCATCTATTCAGAAAAGAAACAGCCTAGAATGCCCAGTACAGCATGCATGAAAGGCAAACATGACATGCAGCTGACGGCTCAGAATATAAGATGACAAAATTACCTTGCAAAGCATGACCCAGCAAAGCATCAAGTTCAGGATTTAACTCAGCTTTCTCTTTCAGCATGTGAAACAGCAGTTGGTTTTGAGTAGCGCTAGTGATTTCGGTCTGCTTAAGACGCCCCTCAAGAACTTTAATCTGAGCTTCTTTCTGAGCTGCTTGGAGACCCTAGGAAAGAAAACAAAACAAAACCAAACAAAAAACCAATGATATTTCATCACAACACCCTTGTTTAGAAAATAAGAATTGCCAAAAAGTTTTTAAAACTACGAATACAAACAACATGCAACCTTTCTCCCACATCCTAAAGTTCAGATGTCAACTAAAAGTCAAACTTTTTTTAAGTAACTGGTTTAGCATTCTTTTAACTTGTGATCCTCAGACTCTTCCTTCTGAATATGCATTCAGAGGCTAAATTGGATATGAATCCCAAGTACAATTCATAGATTTCTTGTGCTTATTCAAGACCAGCAAGCACACAAAAATTAACACCTTCATTTTTTCACAAATCACTATAGTACCCCTTTCTTTATTATTTTTTCATCTATTACCTGTGATACTGTAATAAAGAAAAATCAGAACAGTAATCTTTCCTACAGAATTACTCACTGAACATTCAGCTTTTGCTGGAAGATCTCTCAGCCTAACTTAAGAGAGAATCCATTTTAAGGGAAATTCCCTAGACCCATGGTTTAGTGGGGCTTTTTTAGCTGAAGAAAGTGTAGCCAAGGAAATTTAGAGGAAAGACTTCCCAAATAGAAGAGAATTGGAAAGATGAAGATAGAAAGCGTCTTCTGAAATGCTTGCAGGATAGAAGATGATCAAGGACTATCAATTAAGAAAGTATAGTACTATGGACAAATATTTGATTCTTATTTTATCCAAACTAAAACAATAGGCATGTTTCAATAGACTCATTTTGCATGCGGAAACAATAAAACAGAAAGCGTGCATGATCAATTTTACAAGAAAGACCTTCACATAATGGAACGTTTTGCCGTTAATTGAAAGGAGAAATTGTTAACAGAGAAAGTCAGAGACTCCTCTCTCATACACTAACTCTGTTGCAAGGAATCAGGTATGCACTCAACCCACCTAAGGGCTGATAAAACAAATTTTGCAGAAGCCAATGTGATTATGGGAATTTTCTTCTCACGTTTGTTGTTTTGTTCTCAAACTTTTTAGACTACCTTAGTCACCACAGTAGTGAATCAAGAACGCAAAAATGGAACAGAAAATTAGTCAGTGGGCCTGACTCGAAGTTCATTTCAATAGCCTAGAAATCTTTCACTCAGCTCAGTGTCATTGAGCGTGGCCTCTGAACACCAAGAAAAGCAGCTGCAAGAGCATGTGATACATGTGTGCACATAGTTATAAACTGCCAATTACTCATTTTGAAAGTATTATTTCCCAAAGCTTTAAGAAAAGCCCATCTTGCTCTACTCAAAAGCAGAAGTCTGATCAAAGTGTGCCATGCAACATTATATTATCCTACCTTAAAACAAATTTTTTAAAAAGGCTTACATCCTTAAGAAAGTCGCTGAGCTGATCCAGTCTTTAAAGAGAACATCCTGAGCATTTATTAGGAGCTTGTTGGAAAACATGGAAATACGTTATTTATTTGATTGCTAATTACCTCATGTAGCTCTTTTAACAGTGCTATATTTTTGTAGAATGAAGTGGCCTCTTCCGGGGATTAGAAAAACACCAAATGGGTTGAAAGGGACGATAGATCTCAAGGGTCTCCACACTGAGAACCAGCATGACTCAGTAGCGCTGATCCACTTTGCTCTGTCTGGCTTACTTTCCACAGGTGTAAATTCAAGTTAGCCAGCCTTTATGTCAGCACAGCTCTGCTCCTGATACATGGCGTAGTCCTGACACACACGCACATTTCGCTTGCTACATTACCTTATTGATACCCATCGTGAGGAAGTGATCAAGCAAATATCGAGCTTCTGTCAAAGTGCAAGCATTAATCACCGCTGTTACATCCAAGGTCTCTCCCTCTTCCTACAAGTGCACCAATAAAAGAGTCAGGTAGTCAGAGAAAAAAATGCATTTTTGTAAGTATTTAATCATTTTTTACTTAATAAAAAATAGAAACAGTGAGAACGCTCCAACATCACCCAATTATTCCCTTGGCTTCCTCTAAACCATGCCCGATAGTCTTTTTTTCCAAACTATCCCCCAAAATACTCCATTGTACAGATTCTGCAGCCTTCCAATTCTTCCATTTCTTTCCTGTTAGAAAACTCTTACTAACCTGTAACTCATACGCTTCCTTTCTAAGCTATTCACAGTGGATACAGAAAGAAATTTATTTCTTTAGTCTCTGCCCCCTTTGTGTATTTGAAGACTTCTCCCCCTAGTCTTTTCATTATTTTTCTTCTGATTATTCTCAGTCAGTATTAAGCACTCCAGTACCCTTAGGAATTAAGAAGTCTTTTGTGTTCACTATTCTACTGGCAGTATAAAGTCCTGTAACCTTCCACCACGCTGTCCAAAAATCAAGAAATCCTGATGCAAATAAATCAGTAAAAGCTACTGGCTATATAGCATGCTTTAACGCACAAACTAGCCCAAGGTGACAGAGGGAGAACTCAAATACTGCTATGTAAAATTACTGGTAAGTCTTACAGTTCAGACTTCATATTACCACACACTGAGGGATCTCAGAGACTGTATCTGGTGGCTTCTTCCTGCTGGATCACGTATGTTACGATGCACATTACAAATTTTCACATTTCACTGCTTTAGCCAATATTCAAGTTTCTACATCAATCATAATAGTAACTTAATAAGGGAAGCTGTCTATCTGAAGTCAATCCTAAACAAGCAACTTCAACTGAAAAGCCTCCTTAGTTACAGAAAGCTATTGTTCCACCATTGGAAATATACCAAAAGGCAATATGTAATGAAAGTAATTTACATAAATGCTAACATACAAAACTACTTATGTATATTTAAAGCATATGAAAACATCACAAGGGAGTAGAAGCGTATCAACAGCTGCAGGAGGATGATACAAGCTGGTAACTTTTGGTCCCAAGAATTATATTAATTTGACACCAGCAGCATAGAAAGCATCAGTTTCAATGTTTAAATGCCTTGCATATTAACTTGCACTATGGTTACACAAACTCAGATCTGAAGGTCCAGTTGCATTTACACCCTTCATTTCAGATGTCAGTTAATTCTTCACCAATTTGCAGTTCCTGGTTCCATAATTATACAACCAAAACAAAATGTGTTTCTAAACAAGAACGTTTTCAAGGCTAACACAGTTGTTCTTCTTTTCCGTCTTTCTATTATTTCAATTAATATTTGACCTACCTTCGCTTCTTCCATTTGCATAATGTTTGCTTGGCAGTCAGAAATGCTGTCATTAATGTAGTCTATATTTGCAGTTAGTGATTCCATCTCTTCATTTATGTTTTGGACATTTCTATCTGCTTCACTGACACCCCCGTCCTTGATGAGCTTTTCCCTTTTCTTTGAAAGTTTCTCTCTTCTTTTTGTAAGCTCTTCGCGTTGCTATTTTCCCCAAAGACATAATATGACATAAAAATTAGTAAACACTTAGAGCACTTCAGTGCCCTTATTTTGTTTTCTTTTTCTTCTTAAAATTTAATTAACACATCATTATTTCTAAGTGAAGAAAGAAATTCTACAGGTAAATATTTTAACATATTTACACATGATCCCATTAATGTGTTGTTATTCCTTACTGAGCACAGAAAGCCCATCTCCAAATGCTTACTGGAGTTAAAAGCTTCTTCATTGACTGCAAGGGATTCCAAGTCACTTTGCCTATGACACCATCATAGCAACACATTTACAACAAATGTAAATAAACTACTCTTTATTTAATACGACCACATAGCCAATAGTACATAGTGGGTCACCCACCGTAAGTAACCTGTTCATATCTGCCTCCATATTGGAAATGGTCATCCTCTGCATAATGATATCAGTCACTCTGCGTTCAAGTAACTGCCACTTCATCCTGGCTGCCTTTGAGGAGTAAACTCTGGTTGTCACTGCTTTCCGCTGATATTTCTTTCTGTTTTAAATTCAAGAGAAACATACAGCTAAGTCTAAAATAGTCCAGGTTTGAATGGGGAAACTATCAGGCCAGAATATTTTTCATGAACAACTTAAATTTCTTGCAGAATTTCCTGCAGTTTGTCATTGCGCCAGACACCTATGTGCACCCTGCACTGAACTCTACTACACTTAAATTTATAGCATTTGTAAAAAAAAATGTATCAGCACTGTGGCATCTTGTATGATGCACCACTGAAATTCAGTGCCACCTAATAATAATTCCCTGTTTAACAAGGAAATGTGCTTCAAGCTGCAGTGGAAGCCCATCAGTAAAGGTAATATATTACACTGGGTTTTACAACAGGATTACTGTTGAAAATAAGAACATTACGGGCCTTGGATCCACAAGGACATTTCTTTGAAACAGATTAACTGGATTTTGAAATTTTTGTGCATCTTAATACACTTTATCCTTTAATGTCATTTTAAATTATTCCACGCTTACTTAAGCCCACAAAATGGAAATTATATTTGGTAATGGTAAAATGACTGTTTTATGAGCATGACATGACAGCAGTTTGAAAAATACCAACCACTTCAATACGTACCATTAGCGTGAATATCTGCTATAAAGCTCATGCAATTTTCAGTTCTTTTAAGAAGCGTACTGAAGAGTTTTAGTCCTTACCCTGTTCCATTTGTTGCAGTTACAGATAATGCTTGAACCCTTGCAACAGGGATTCTCATCTTCTGCTGTGCTGCTGTTCTGGAGCCATCGTGCTCAACTGATGAGCTAGAACTTGGTTCCTGAATAGGATGCTCAGGCAGGCTCAGCTTTCGACTTACTTTTCCTGCCACTTTATCAGACAGAGGCCTTACTTGCCGACGAAGGGCTGTGACCTGAAACAGAGCGAAAAGACACAATTACCCTGAAACTCCATTCTAAGTTGCAGCAATACAATATTGTTCTGCTTTCAAAGATGTGTTACTGTTTTACCACAGTACCTCTTCAGTTTTGCGACGTAAGATTACTTCTTGATTTCTCTTCTGAGCTTCCAGAAGCTTGAGCTGGTGCTGTGGAAAAAATAAAAGCAACACATTATGTTCTCTCCACTATCTGCCACAAGGAATTACTGTATTAAAGAAAAAAAAAAGACAACCTTTATACACTAATGTAAATTTGCAAAAATATTGTGACATGAATGGTTGTCACAATGGTTTCTTGTTCTTTCTAGGACAGAATGACAGTAGGTTTTTCACTATAGTTATTATCTTTCAAAAACAACACACATGCAAATAAGGTGGTAGCAACAGTTTTGCAAAGTTTCACTAATAAAATAACACTGATGTACATATTCAGCAAGTCTTCAGTTTTCTGTTGCACGTATCGCTTGAAGCTGGGAACTGAGTTATCACATAAGTCAAACCAAATTATGAGCATTTTGACTGGCAAAAGTATACAGGTACATGCCTGCCTCAGTAAATACATTTACACAGGGCACATGCTTGCTAATGGATGCACATCTTAATGATAGCTACTTATTCCAAATGAAAGTTCTCTATCTGTTAAATCACCTCTCGTTTGCGTTGCTCCTTTTTAAGTTGTGCAATTTCTCTATTTCTTCTAGATTCAGTCATTCTAGCTTTCTCCTGCTCTTCTTTCATTTGTTTCATCAAGCGAACCTGTGAAGAAGTCATCACTTAGATAAGCTGTTTGCACTGAAGTGCTATTCCCATCCCCCACTACGTAAAGAGTTTTTTTTCCTCCAAACTACCATCTTCCAGTATATTACATGCTTTTAGCAATTTCCCTTCTCCATCTAATGTGTCTTTTTCACTCAGTGCTGAATAACAGGTAATAAGCAGCACAAGCTTCTCCACGTTTGATGCAGTAATATCTGTTCATTAAACCTAAAAGGACTCCCCACACACATGTGCACACATAGGAATAGCACAGTCGTCAAATCTTTTCTGTTTTCGGTCTTTTGAGCAGCTGACAGCAAGAACAGAATTATCCAGGGGATAAACGCAGAGACGATCTCAACCCATTTTCCAGTGAACAAACACTCATTGTAAGACACTTAAATATACTGAAATATACCTTAGTTTTCTTCATCTCTGTCACCTCCTGCTGCAATTTCTTCAGTTGCTTTTCATATTGAGACTGATTTTTAAGCAATCGTGCATGTTCCTTTTGAGCTGTTTGAAGTCTCTGCAGTTCTTTATTCATGGCTTGGAGTTTCTTTTCATATTCTGACTTGATTTTTTTTGCCTTTTCTTCTGAATAGGTCTCTACAGAACCTAGAACAAAAGGGAATTCTTAGTCTGCTTTTGTTTACAATATTTTCATTTTGCCAGCCACAGCAGAAGACTCTTTCCTCTGCTTTTAGCATTTTTCACAATATGCTTGAAAAATGTCCTTTGTATCTAGCTCCTGTCACCTGCACTGTTTCAAGATCTTTATCTTTTATGCCTTCCTGGGTAAGGGATCAAATATTACTACTTTCCTTCTGATTTCTTTGCACTGGGCAATAAATATCCAAATACCTGAAGACACAGATACACACATGCTTGTTCACGTGCACAAGATCACAAGAACAGTCAAACCAGGTCCCTAGAGACATCAGGCCTAATAACCACAGTCTGATGCTGAGCAAAAGGAAAGGTCTAAGGAAGAACAAGGGAACAGCAAAAGCATACAGAGTAACTATGATAAAGCACATATAGTATATTTTTAAAAAGAAATAATAGAAACAAACCAACAACAACAACAAAAAAACTTCCCCCAGTACTCTCCCAAACTTCAATTTATTTGTGGCTCAATTAATGCCACCAATAATTTTTCATCTTAACACAACTCTATTTAAATATGTGGTAGTCAGTAAAACATCTCTGCAAGGCCGCTTTGATTCTCATTCTTATTCTAGGCAAGCCAAAGGAAAGGGGGAGGTTGGCGCTAAAACAAACTTTTAATTCATGTACTGTCTTAAGAACTATGTTAAAAAAAAAAGAGAGTTCCTAGAAAATTGAAAATGCTCATTCAAGTAAAATCAAATAACTGTCAGTAGCAGTAGTTTTTTTGAAAAAAATCTCTCTCTCAATTCTGGTAGAAACTAGAATGAAATAAGTATGACTCACTAGCATTTTGGGTACAAACCTGTTTCTGTTTTCTGCAAGTGCTTATGTTTGCAAAAAGAGGCAAGGAAAGTAGCAAACAACTCAACCTGGAGATCTTACCATTTAGATTTAAATAATTTTTACTTCTTACCCAAATTTTGAAGAACCTGATCTCTTTCAAGCTGAGTGTCTCGAATCTTATGTTGTAGCATCATTAGTTTCTCTTCATATTGTTTTTTCAGTGTTTGCAGTCTCCGCTGGCTGTTTTCTAGCTCATCTATCAGTTTCTGCTTAATGGCTATTTCACAGGTGATATTAGCCAAGTCAGCTTGATAATTTTCTGAAATAAAAAGATATGGATAATTAAGACTTCTGTTAACAGAACAGTGACCACATAAATATGGATTCCCCCTGCAATGTTAAGGTCATTTCCTGACGTGTCGTTGTACATACGAAAATTCTAAACGAAACACAATGAAGCAAGTGAAACCATTACTGAAATTCATGACAAAGTTTCCTCCTTAAACATTCTCCATGATAAAACTGAGAAACAGGGAGGAAAAGATCTCTCTCACTGAAACTTAGTTGCCCAAATGTTTTAATTCTTTACAATTAAAACTCACCATCAGCAATCTCTCTTTCCCCATACAAAAGTTACACAGACTGTGAGACCTGAGTCACTTCAGGGCTGGAGAACAACTTTGATTTTATAACCTGCTGGGCTTATGAATGAAAGTCTGGCTGTTGCCAGGACTCCAATGGGAGACTTTCCCTTCTCTAGCTCTTGAAAAAAAAATATTACCAAAATCCTAAGAAGAGAGTAGCTGCCCCATTCATGTTAAGTGGAATGAGGAAGGGATTGAGACTAGTCAGAGGGAAAAGTAAGGAAAAAGGATTAACCCAACTGCAAGGTTTATAAAAGTTTAATTAATTTCTTTGATGAGTTGGATCCTTTTTTTGGTTTAAGATTATGTGCTCCAGATTTATTTATTTATTTATTTATTTTAGGTTCTGCAAATGCTGCTAATTGCTTGTGACTCTCAAACAGGAAGCAATTAACAGACTTGCTTTGCCCATTTGGCCCAACTCACATGAGTGAATTGATGGTAATGCTATCTCTCACTCTAGCTATACTAATTTGCATGCCACAAGTACAGCAGCTGTTGATGCTTCTACATAAATAGACACAACCTCTGCAAAATTAGGAAGGCTGATGGACTCCCAGCATTTCAAAATTAAATTTTACCCATGCCCAAATTAGCCAAATGGGAGCTGTCACTTTGGTGACTAGTCCAGACTCATAAAAATAACCAAATACTTAAGCCTTTCACTTCAGATATTCTAACTAAAGAAAAAATGTGTTGTCAAGCACCTGATGGCTTCTGTTCAGTTTTAAAGCCAGTATGGGGACGCTTAATCAGATGTAGATTATATGTTTTAGCATCACAGGCAACAAAGAATTCCCTGGACATACAATCCACAGAGCATTATTAATAGTGGGTTGACAACATGCTATCTGGCTTGCCCCAAAAAATCATAAACAACAACAACAAAAAGAATTACAGATAGCATCTGTACCAAAAATTCTACAAAATATTGCACTGACATCACCTTTTTCATCAGAGTCAGAATCTGACTCATCTGAGCTTTCAACAACTTCCATGTCATCTTCATCCTCGTCATCTTCCTCTTCTTCATCCTCATGATCACTTACTTCCTGAATTTCCTCCTACAAAACATAGAGGAGAAAGACATTAAAACACACCCACGCTACTCCATCTCCCATTTGCTTCCTACTATCACTGGGAAGCAACAATATTCACCTGACTCATTCCTAATTTTCTTTCTATAACCTTGTAAATCTGTACACAGAGAATAAATAAATCAACACAAGTACTTATAAATACTTACTGCTTCCAATTCATTATTCTCTCTCTCCGAAGGGCCTTTTTCATCTCTCTTCTCTTGCTCATTATCTGTGTTGTCATCTTTAACACTAGCAGAAGAGGCACATACACAAAATATTCACAAACTGAAATGGCAAGTGCTTCCCATCCCCCAAACCAGTAAGTTGTAATTTCAAATAAAGACGAAAAAAAAAGTGCATACAAAAGTATAGATGTTGGGCATGGGTAAAACACAACTTCCAAATTCCCACACAGAATAAAATAATGTTTAATCACTCTTAATCTTAGCTTACACAATATTAATGAGTATCACATTGTTTTAGTCCATATTGCACAGCTGGAACAATCAAAATACAAATCTTTGTAAACTGCGGAAGTATTCTTTTTGCATGGAAGTTGCAGTGTACCCAAAATAGCTTTTACTAAACAAGGAAAGAACATTGTGTGCAGGTGCAATATACATGTATAGACATTACTACACTCTCAATCTATAACAGAGTCTAACATGCCTACGATTGTCTGAAATCTTATGCATAAACCCTAAGAGAAAATTTCCTAACCTATAGTACCACACCTACTCTTTGGATCAGTTATCTACTTGGACATCAAGGGAATGCTCAAAATAGGCGTTGATTGATACAACAACAAAAAGAGTTGAGAAATACTGAATTTTTGCAACAGGATTGCATCTCAAAAAGAAACTTTTCCCAACAATCAACATTGCATTTCAGTATATTTCCATGCTTCTGTTTTTCAGAGTATGGTTCAAAATTTATTTAAATGCTAAGTACCTTTATATTCTTTCCTCTTTAAAGGACCTGAACTGTGAACTGTAATTGTAATGAAGTCTCATCAATTTTTATTGTTATTATTATTGTTTTTTAAAGTGCAGAGCTGAGATGCCACATACAAATGTTAAAATTCAAAAATTGATGGCACTCTGCAAATTGTCATGGACCAAATATCAGTCCCTCTAGAATTACATATGCAAAACCCAAACAATCCCCAATAGCCAGGAAATTGTGATAGAACAGGGGTAGACACAAGAGGAAGGGGAGCATTGAGAGACCTAACTGACAAATCCAGTCCTCAGTGCGGTGACAAGACACGTTCAACGGATTTGAGAAACTACTCAAATTTAAAAGTCACTTTTAAGACGGAGCTCTATTCTAAAGAGTACTGGTTACAGTGCTAGATGGTTCCTTCTGCCCTACTCATCACCAGTGAAACTGAATCCAGCTGCAGCTGACGATGAGCAAGGCAGAGGGCATTCATGTGGATCCGCTGAATCCATGCAGCAGACTGGAGGCTGGAAGTAAAAAATCTACCCAGAATTGTCCAGAAAGCAAATGCTGGACAAAAAACACTGAGCTTTGCAATCTCATTTCCACAGATTCTCATCTCACTCAACCCACAACATGCTCTGTTTCATGTTGACTAATAAGCTTAAACGTTAATAGATCTTAGCTCCAATCTTCATACAGATCAAGAGAAGTTCCCAGGTTCCCTTCTCCTGCACACAGTACAGAGCTCGCCACTACAGAGAACTTGTGTTCTGCCTAATAAACGGGAGAAGACAGGAGGAAGGAGACCCAGCAGCTCCTCCACACAGACCCAGACTGCTTCACAGGTATACTACTGATCTGCAGATTCATGTCATCATCCTACATGAATCCAGTGTGGATTTTTTGAATCAAAGTAGACAGCTGAAAAATAAAAGCTCCTTTACTTTAGTTTTTAAGGACAGTGTATTTCTCTTTTTAGTCATAGAGCCTTTAAAGTAACTGCTCTCCATCTATTACCTTGGCTGAAATTGAACTGAAAGAATGGTCAAGGCTTCAGTAATGCGATTTCAAAAAAATCAAAGGGATTGTGAGCAGACTTAACTGAGGTATGAAGGTCACATGCCAAAATTATTACGGTGGTATATTGCCTGCTATACATTTCCTATTATATGAGCTACAAAACTTTCCTCCTGCCCTTCATCCCACACAGGTCATGCAAGAAAGAAATCTACTTAATTCTATAGCGACTCCCAAAGGCACCACCATCCCACAACTGCTTGCAATCCCAAAGTCAACCTCAGCTCCACAACAGAAGTTTCCTCCTTGGCACTTGCTGAAAGCCAAAACAGGACAGAATTCTGAAAAGCTGAAGGACCTACTTTTGAGGTACTTATGAATCTACCCAACTTCTTTTCATGTATGACAACCACTTAATTGAAATTACAATTAATTAAAAACCTGGGAAATATTCCAACCTTCTTTCTTCTTGACTGCTTTCCTCAAGTTTCTGTAGCCTTCAAAAGCACGAGGTACAGTATTGGAAGGCCAAGCCAATGAAGGACAAACCAGACAGTGAAAAGCAAAAGTGATAAGAAGGTAAAAAATGATATATGAGCTTGTGGAGTTTAAAAACGAAATTTTAAAAGATATCGTCAAGAGACAACAAGTAGTAAAAAGGCAATACATTTTGCACAGTTGGAAAGTAAATAGAAAACAAAGAAGCAGCATTTGTAGGTTATCTAATCTGTCACTGTCAACAACTGTAAATTCAAGTTACACTAATGAAGAAGTTTTAGATATAGAAAATATGTTTCCTTTTGAGAGTTATTTCTAACATGGATTCAAAAATCTCACAGTTCTTAAAAAAAAAAAAAACACAAAGACACTCTATCCTCTTTTGCCACTTAAAATTGGAAGTTAAAGAACTGAAAAGTTCAATAAGTACTGTCACTGAAACAAAGTTGCATATCCTCAGCAATATACCAAGACAAAAATAATGCACTAGTTTTATATATATGCTGGTAAGATATTGTAATATAAAATACTAATGAGAATTTTTTAGTAATATTCCAAATCATATATTCTGAATATAACTCATACCAACTTTTTTCAAACTGCAATTTTTTGTTGTAGTTTGGAGTCTTATTTGTTTTTAAGTAAAAAGAATTGCAGTTTATTTTCTCTGGGATTCAAAAAGTAGATGCCAGTGATTACTTGTTATTTAAAAAAAAAATGCATCAGAAGCAATGAGATGGATAAAATGTTAGTATTTTTACTTGTACTTTTTCCTTCTTAACAAATGGTGATGTAGCAGCAAAGAAGCGTCTGGATGACTTAACAGTAGAGATGGCTTAAATTTCAAGAACTGATTAAATTCTTCATGTTCTCTTTATTAGGGAGTTTTGAATATGAGCCTATTTCACACCGCCTGCTATCTTACTTCAGTACCAGCTAGGAGCTAACATGCTGAACCACATGGCATTTTATTGCTAATTTAGTTTAATAAAGGTTAGGGAAGTCAAAAGACTTCAAAAACTGTCAAAAAGACAGTCAAAAACTGTTTCCAATAGTCTTTATGACAGATGCTTATTAAAGGCTACAGATATGAAGCAGTACATACCTGCTGCTCATTCAAAAACTGGCTCTTAGATCTTCAGGCTACCTCAGAACAACTTGGATGAGTTGCATGTATTTAAGACCTTTAATCAATCATACTGACCCTTAACCAGAAAATGAGCAGATCAAGAAAGGTGGCAGATGGGGCGGAGTGAGTAACTAGGCTTACCAATCCCATTTTAATAGGAAACTGCTAGTTAGACGACTTTAAAATAATAGTAACCCTTTAAAGAAATAGTACAGTAAAAGCAGCTAAATGCCTGTAGAAAACAGAAGTAGAGCAAAGAATCCCTACTAAACTGCAGGGTAAATAGTCCCTTTGCAGTACATTAGCATACCTATTGCCAATTCCTGAAATTTCAATAGAATCAAAATTCACAATGATGTAACCTGAACACAGACTTTACATTTCATTAATCAGATGGAAGCACTCCGTGAATGGATAATCCCTCAAATTCTGTTATTTCCTAGCATCTATGAAATCTTTATAGATGCTAAGATATGAAAGCATCTTATCTTTTATAAGATAAAGATACTTCTTATCAATATAACAAATGCACCTCAGAAATACAACATTATTTAGCAATCTGCAGGCGAGCCATTAGATAGACTCAATCCGTACCAGCACTTTGATAGCATGATCCCATTTTATAGAACACAAGACCCACTTTGAAACACAGACTGGCCACCAAAAGGGCTCTTCCAATTTAAATTTTTCTATGGTTCTCTACTACTTTTTTACTACTACTCTTTTTACTACTGTAGAAAACTTCCCAAAGTGTTTTTCTTTGTTTCATTTTTGGTTGTTTTGGGGTTGTTTTTTATTCCTGTTTGTCTGGTGGAGGGTTTTTATTTTCTAAGTGAACATCTCCTACAAATAAGAGGTATTACCACCATCTTTTTGTTCAGTATGTTAAAGAACACATTGAAGCTCTGTTCTTGGGCTGAACAGAGGCCAGAGGATTCTGCTGATTTCATTTAATACTTCCACCCTCTCCTCAAGTTCCTACAAACATGACACACAAAAATCTATCTAAATCCCCATGAAAGTTTCCTAATAAAATGAGATGCAAAGAAAGAATCTACTTACAATTAAAAGGAGTGTTTTCCAGAAGTATCAGACATTCATATAATGTATGGATTTATAGATAAGACCCCAAATTGCAGGGGGTCTTATCTCACTAACCCAAAGCTACTTTACATTTCTACCACATTTCAGGCTTGCACCATTTTAGATTTACTTCTAACTTGTAGAAAAAGCCTGAAGGACCATTAGTAGAAAAAGTAATAAAGTAGAAGCATGGAGAATTTCTAGGAAAAGGGAAACATCTTTAACGGAATCATAGTCTTGGAGTACACAAACAAATCCTTGCTGTACTAACTGCTGTCTGAACAGGCATTTATATCAATGTCTATGAGCATTTTAGTAGATGAGAAACTGGATAGCAAAAACAGCAAAGCACGATGTTGCAGAGAAGTAGGAAACCTCAAATTAAAAACATTCATAAAAGCAGAAGACAGAGAAAGCAAAAGAAGCCATTCCAAGAGCTACCAAAGAATTCCCAGCTATTCAGAATATCTTTTCTTCAGAAAGTTGTATCACTTTTGACACAAGGCAGAAAAAAATTGTAATTTTTGTTCTTGAAAACTTCTTTTGAACTTCAGATGCTTAAAAGAAGTTATGGAGAGCACCTGTGCTTTTACAGTTGTGCAAAATTATAAAATATAAAAAGGTCATTAAATTGGAGACATTCGTTCTACAAATACCATATACTTCATTGGAAGAAAAGATGCAAGAGAAAAACACCTATAAATTCAACGTGTAAAAGGGTTTGTAGGAACAGCAGTTCAAAAACCAAACCCACACACAAACAACGAATTTTAAATTCTCAAAGTTAATAAAATAACACATCCCTTTACTAATAAAAAATAAATAAATAACACTATAATTTATACACCACCTCTTTTTCTTTTTCCTTTCTTTTTTTTTCAGCTTTTCTAGATCTTTCTTGGCTATATCTAGAATTTCCATTGTCTCTTTTTCTGAAGAAAGCATGGAAGCAGAAAATGCTGATGGTCCACCAAAGTACGTTGATCTTGTTGAAGCTCTTGACAAGTTGCGTCGAAGATTTTCATTCACTGCTTCACTTTCTAATAATTTTGCTCTTAAAAAAAAAAGGGAGAAGTACACCTCTTTAGTATCTGTAACTGCAATGCATTATCTTCAGTTTTAAAAGAAATTGCAATACAAGGTGAAGTTTTATGAAATAAAACTGGTAGATCCCTGGTCAGTCCATTTTACCCAGTGGGTACAGACATTGCACATATATCATATACAAATACCCAAGTGGACAAATATATTTATATAGAGACACACATATATACAGATACATACAGTATATGCAGACATGTATATACATTACACGAAAGCTACAGTATTATGTATCATTAAGTGAGAATAGGACAGATTTTTTTTTTTCCAATAATGCAGCTCCCAGAAAGAAAAATATAAATATCTAGAGTATTTAATGCCTTTAATTTAATTTTTAATAAGTAATTTATCAGTACTATCATTTATACCAGACTATGAAGTTATTATAAAACAACATGGCCAAATTTGCTGTTTTTGTGCAACAATATCAAGTTGCGATCATCATTCAAGTAACAACATTTATATTGTCTGCTTCATTTTTAACATTTAAATTTTCTGTGTCCAAAAGCAACACCAGATAGTCTTAGAAGCTGAAGGACCACTGTCCTAAAGCAATCCTCACACAGTAAAACACAATGATCAGTCAATTGAAGTACTTACTTGCTAACATTACTAGTATTTGTTTTTAATAAAAATGATTTAAATACATATTATTTAAATACCTGAGATCTTCAATTTCCTTGATATAATTATGAATCATGTTGCTAATTTCTTCATTTCCTTCTCCTTGGAGGGTGGGGGAGAATAACAACAGCATTAATATCTCAATAAAGCTACTAGGCGCAATGTACCAGCAAAGAGAAATAGTCATACAGACTACACATTTAGATCTTCTGATTTGTGAAAAATATTTCCTCTTTAAGCTGCATTAAGAGTGTGGTTCTTATTTGTGTCCTGTGATCAGGGTTATTAAAAATAATTTCTTGTATTCCATTTGTTTCTATATTAACAACTTTTAGTAATAGACGTACTATAAATCAAAAGGAATCTGACAAACAGTGCACAAGAAGGACAATGCATTTGTGGTATTTCAATTGCTTGATTGTTCCATGAAGTGAAAAGCAAGCCAACTGTCACCCATCTGTGTTTGGGTCCTCCCCAAAGCAAAATGTTTAAGTCCGTGTGTAACTAAGCATAGAATAATTCTTATCCAAAGGGATTATTTCACACTTCATGTTGTTCATAGTATTACATGAATGGTAAAGTCAGTCCCAAGCAATTTCTATCTATAGAAGTCACCAGAATTAGAGAAAAGAGCTAGATGGGGACCTTTCCCTGCCAAAGTAGAACCCACGTTACCTTTTCCATATTCAACTCTTTGTTCCAAGGGAAACATGGCAACAAGAACATGTAACTGATTTGAGTTCATGTACTTATTAAGCAGTTTACACACAAGCATGCACAGCACACCCACAGCATACCTGCTCTGGCTAGCACTTGGTTGGCCTGATCACTCACAAGCTGTGTTACTCTGGCTCTCAGTGCATCAATAGTCTCTTGCATTGCTTTAATTCTAACACGCAGGTTGTTGTTTTCTGTTTGCAGCATAGCATTTTCATGAAACATGTCGTTGATGCTTTCAACGCCTTCTTCATCTATAATCCTTTTACCCTTAAGGAAATACAGATATTATTACTATTATTACTAGTAAATGCTGATCTATATTTAAAAAAAGAATAGCAAAGACAAGCCACAGATTGCTTAAAATTCCACATAGATACTTATAGTAAAAGATACTATTCTCTCAAAGAGTTTAAAACAGTATGGATAATTTTCAAAGCACTGATGTCTGGCCAACATCTTAGCACTTGGGTCCTGCCTGCATAGCTCCATATTAGCCTGAAATACAAGTTCTTGAGGAGGTTAAGAAATGAAAAGTCAATCTGTATTAAATCAGGATACTATCTCAAGTATAACAGAGGAAGATGATGTTATTTGGTAACCACATTTATTGCTGAAAGCATTATCTTTAGTTTAAATTTTCAGGAAGAAATGGGCATTGTGAAGTATGACTATTTAGCTTGTATAATTTAAAAACTATTTTTAAAACACAAATACTTTTAGCTCTCTAGTAAGTTTTTAAAAGCAGTACCCAATAACTGTTCACATATTCCTTCATATGCCAATCTAAACTGTGATCATTTTCACTTTGAAAGTGACTATTTCTCATCACTAAGCATGAGAGCATCTGGTAATGACTGGAAGTGCTTATATAAATGAGTGTTACTATCCAATTTTTTTAGTGTGTGAAATGGAATCAGCCAACAGAAAACAAGCTGTAGAACTATAATCATTTTAGAGCAGAAGAAATCCTAAAAGGATACACTTACTGTTTTGTATTCCATAAGCTCCATCTGTAGCCGTGTAATCTCACTGCGCAAAGCATTTATTTGTTGACTAGCCCTATCCTGATTAACCATCACCTTGTTCTTGATGTTTCGTGCCCGATTTGCGTACTTCAATGTGTTCAAGGTTTCCATGAAGTCTCGATCTGACGGGCTCACACACGCTATCATGAGTGTTTGACTGCAAGTTACAAACATAGGTTAGCTTTACAAATCAAGAACAAAAAGAGTACAGAGAAGCTAATGGGTCTTCATATAGAAGGTGAAAAAAGATGCAGTGACTTCATAACATTTGTGAATTTTTTTTAGATCTAGCTCACTGTAGCAGAAGACTGTCAACCACAAAGTTCCAGCACTGTTACATCTTGTATCACCCTAGCATAGTATAAGAGAGAGATCATTAATTGTTCTACATGTTAAATTATAAAAGCAATTAACTGATGTTCCTAGAAATCTTGTTCAGATTATATTCAGTTTTCCTAATCACATGTAAACTGAGATTAAAATACTTCAAGGCAACCTGAGGCCTCAAATAGTGATTTGGATCATGTTAGTTGTCAGGACTAATTAATTCATGAGGTGCTACCCACTTAATCTGGAAGCTGCCCAAACACTCACCTTCAGCTGCCCGTATGTGCCCAGAACTTCATAAAATACCTGTCTTCCACCTATCTTTTTCTACTGAGATCCAAACTGCCTAAATTCTTCAGCTCCAAATATCTGCTATACCAAAAGAAGCCCAAAAGATAGTACTTATCCTCAGTACACCTGGCAAGAAATTAATTCCATGTTTTGCAACACCACTTAAGCTTAGAGCACCTCCATAAAAAGGAGCAATAGTTGAGCTCTATGCACAAAACAAACAACTACTTCCTGTGCTCCTCTCCACCCTCTAGCCATCCCATCTTGGGATATACAAGGTGAGAACATGCTCCCTGCTCCAAGAAATAGACTGTAAAAAAAAAAGGTGGGGGGGGAAAAAAACAAAGAAAAAAATGCCTTTCATTCCAGCCTAATGTTTTAGTTATTCGCCTGGTAAGGGGAGGAACCAGGATCACACACTCACTCTTATTTCACATGAGACAAGAACAGTTTGGAGGGGTCAGAACCAGAATTCCAGCTGTAGATCCTAGCTTAAAGGCACCAATATGCCCTAAGTTCTCAATAGACAGGGGAAAACACATATATAGGAGGTGACTGGATCATCCCCAGCAGGCTTTAGAGGAACGTGCTTCTCTTTGTTGTACGTGGAAGCTTAGGTGGTTGTGTTAGGAGTGCACTGTCTTCAGGGCAATGGAGAAATATCTGCATTAGACAGACTGGATCTGATCTTCGCCTTCTGTAATTTCAGATCAAGAAAAACAAATTACTTCTTGAAACCCTTTGTGAGGCAAGTGATTATATTCACCTTACACACTGGGAAACTAAACTAAAAAGAGTAACTAGCCTGAGGACACGGGATAGACTCAGTATGTAAGACAGGACTAGATTTCTGCAATTCTCTCTCAGATCTCCTGTGTACCATTGCATCACCTCCCCAGACTTGTGGAGTTTAGTCCTAAAGATATGAATATGCTAGATTAAGAAAATAATAGTAATTCTGAGATCAGGACTACTTGTGCTTTCAGTTTAGAATCTGACTCCTTTTCTAAGCCTCAGACAACTGCTTCTGCTAGCTTTCTTAAAAACTGAGCAACTCAAACTCCACTTTCCTATCTGCATTTTGTAGTGGACTCATTTTTAAACACCATTCTACTCCTTTTATTTTTCCACTTCTTTAAAATGCCTCCCTGAAATCTAGAGAGTGCTCCATATTTTAACTTGAATAACTCAAGAAGCATTAATGCTTAAATGCTGCTTCAAAACTGTTACAGAATTGTATTTGTATTCTAACCTGAATTATATTCTAACCTGAATCACTACCAGCAAATCTTTTTAAGTATTTGCAAAAGAGAATGGCTAATGTGGACTGTAGTACCTAGGGTGGAATTTGAAAAGCTATGGAAAAGTCTAGCAGGAATCTAATAATCTGATTTCCCTGAGGAAAAAATGCATATTTATTAAAATTTAGCTTTCCCACAGTTTGTTTGCTAAAGCATGGATATGAAATTATTTAAGTTGTGTTACAATGTGCAACTCTTCCTTAACAGCAAATTACTAATTTTTACCTGTCTTGTCATGTATATTACATGAATAAAAATGAGGGGTGGGAGAAAAAAAATGAACATCCGTCAGGAACAGAAATAATATATCTTCATAACCTTGTAAATGATCTGGAACTGCATTTGCTGTCTGCATTTTACAGTAAGCTGTAATTTCTCTTGAAGTACAGAAGAGGGAGCAGTTGAGCTACCAGACAAAAAATGTTTTGAGTCAAATTAAAATAATATTTCAGTAAAAGTGTAATTTTAGAAGCAGCTTGAAAAGTGACTATTAGCTGGTGTATTTGATATAAAATTAGTCAAGAAATGCTATTTGTAAAGTTATTTCCAGAAACAGCTTGGAAGTCATGCACTCGGTTTCTCCTGATTTTTCCCTATTATTGGGTTTCTTCCTCCGTTAAACACTTTTGAAAATCCTAGCCTTTATTTTACCCATTTTTTATATCTCTGTGCTGCAATACTGCAGACTGTTACTGAAGTTATATCTCTGAAGAACAGAGCAGTGATTTAAGAAATCTCCACTTCTCCCTATTCTTTTGTGAAATGCCCAGAATACTTCCTGCCCCCCTGAGGACAGCAGTCAGCCATATCAGATTAAATAGAGCAATAAATGTACTAGCTTGCTAAAACATACTTAACTACGGTCCCTTTTGTCTTTCTACATGTTCATGTTGCATGTTTGCTTAGAGCTTCCAGAGCCTAAGCCTCTCTTCCTCGTCTTTATGCAGTACATAGACAGAGAAGGGTCGTACAAACAGTTCTGGTGACACAGTTGTTTGATTTTACTCGTCTCTAACTCACCACCAGATAACTGGACATATCCACAATATCCTGAAATAGACAACCTTTATGAAAAGACGGCAGTGTATGTGCTAAGCTGCCTTGCTCAACAACAAAGGGTACTTTGTGCAAGGAGAACTGGCTGCATGAAGCTCCTGCTCATGGTGATCAGAGCAGACAGTGAGCCTGTGCCCACAAGGGCAGCAGTCGGAGCTAGACAATCTAATTTGCAAATGTGGTTTGGGCTCCCTAGCTAATAGATGGCAACACATGCTGACGCAAGCCAGCAGACATCCAGGGAGAGACATCAGCCAACAATAAAGCTTTCCTGAGAGGTAAGGCTGACATCAAAGTCAGCATGAATGCCTCTGCAGAAACGTCTCTCTGCTTTTAGGCCTTCATCTGGCTCTTACAAGGCACAGCTTCAGCAGCAGCCAGCATCTATGAGGACTTCACAATATGAAATGCAATTATAAATATAAATAGTAAGGGCACAGTATCGTTAATCCCCAAGCCTTAGCCCTGTGGATGCAATGCAGTCACCTCCATGGTAACCAACACAAACCGTGGCAAAGGGCTTGAATGAAGAAATATAACTGGATGATACCTGTAACTGGATGGTGAGTAAATAATGGGATAACTGCACGCAGATAACCACAATGCTACCTCTTGGGGAGGGAAAAGGCATGAGAAAAGGGACTGAAGGGAAATTAGTGACAAAAAAAAATCAAACAGAGAACACAAAATTTGAGAAGTTAAAATAGCAATAGTCTGACGAAGTTCTCCAGGGAGAATTCTGGTGTTTTTTGTTTGTTTTGTTTTGTTTGTTTGTTTTTACAGTTGTATTTAAAGATAGACGAAGTCAAAGTCACCTCCTCTGTTACTATACTGGCAACACATCAAAAGCCAGTATTGTTTAACAATTCAGGTTAAAAAAAAGCAACAAAAACATCTGCTTGAAGCAGAAAGCCACCATGGCTTTAAACTATGCTGTAATTCATAAGGCTATGACACAATAACAGATTTAACATTTATGGTACCTATAATCTAAAGAGGAAGGACTTGTCCTTTACTTAGAAGTTATCATTTCCAGGTAACTCAAAGCCCCATGTCTAGTAAAGCTACAACAGCATTGAAAAGAATGATGCAAAAAGCCTCTTTAATATCTTTTCCTTGCGTTGCCAGCATTTCCAATCATAACAGTCATTTCCAATCATAACAGTCATTTAGTTTTGGAACCTCCCACCAACAAACAATAATAAAGATAACAACTCTCTTTAAGGGCTATTTTACTTTCTGAAGATCATGTACTCATTCACTTCCATTCACAATGAAACATGCAAAATATTCCCGTACCTGTTTCCCCCAAGGGAGTCTTGAAGTAGCCTTGTAAGCTTTGAATCTCTGTATGGTACATGAGTTGCCTTCTTACTTTTATCTCCCAACGCACTTATTACATTGCCAAGAGCTAGCTGTAAAACACAAGTTCACATTACATGCAAGTTAGAATGAATTCCTGGGTAGCTTTATTTTAAAAATCAGTCACAAACTCCAGCCTGTGCATTGGGAGGGTGGGGCGTAGAAATCACATGACAGTTAACATACTAAAAAAAGTATTTCTTTATGTTTTTACATTGGAAATGATTTGATTTACTGTTAGCATGGAAATTTATAAATGTTTATTGTACAGTCTGGTATCTTCAGGAACAAAGAGCTTAACACAGTTGTGTGCACTTTCTATTGATATCTCACATCATTCACAAACTAAGTTAGAACTACTTCATGTAACGAACACTTTGTTTCAGTGATTATTAAAGCTTGTCTATGCCTCTAATGGTAGCCACATTATCTTTAAAATTGATCTTTATCAGGCTGCTTTACGCTAAATTTAGAATAATATATGGAGTATTGATATGAAAAAACAGATTTTACTACCACTATGGATATAAAATAAATTGCATCTGGCGAGGATTTAAGCATTTAAGGTTTGAAATTATGTAGTCCATAGCCACTGCATTGCTAAAAAGTGGCTTGTTTCATGTTTATAAACAGCTAAATATTTGGCTATAAACTTATTTTTAGATGTATAACTAACTACATGTACAGGATTATTCACTTGCCAAATTAAAACACATTCCTCTAGATGGCGCCCTGTACAATCAATTTTTAACACAGTCTTGAAAATGGCTTTACTGCACCCAGCAATTGCAGAACTGCATACAGACCATGTGCTAAGAGTGCTTTAAAGTTTAATTCATCTTCATCTGTGTTTCCCAAAGTTAATGGCTGGAATTCACTGTAAATGTTTTGTGAACATATAAAATATTACTTTTACTATGCTTGTTTTCGCCTTTGGGCATTCTGTAACCCATTTTTGTTAAAGATGCATTTGTTCCATTAAAACTCCAAACTTCTATTGGCTTTGTGCCTATATCAATGATGAAATTGAAGTGAATGCTCTTCCGTTGGCTACAAAATATAACCACTGCCCTGACTGTAAGAGAATCATTAAAAGTTCCAGTGTGCAGAATACATCTGATACTATACACTAGAACCAGGAAAAAAAAAAGCTATTTAAAGGTATGATTTCAAACAAAATGAACTTGTGTTATTGGGTCTTTAAAAGAAGAATTGCAGAGCCTACACACAGCCAAGCAGCTCAAAACAAAAGATATGAAACCACAATCTTCACTGATAATCACCAGCACTACTTTTCAGTGTACTCATAATTAAATAAAGCATTTAATAGCTAATTACAAAAATGCATAAAGAGCCAGTACTCAGATAAAAAATATGAAGTGATGCTATCAACTTAAAAATTTTATTTCTACTTAGAAATGTTTTGTCTAGGGTTGTTTTATACTACATTTCATAACTGTAATATAGAGTCAGCACTTATTCATCAGTTAAACTTGTTCATTGTCCATGTTTTATGTGCCTGTACTCCCTGAAAACTGCTTGCAATTTTCTCCACTTGTTTGGTTCTTGATGGAATAAAAAATAAATAAATAAATAAAAATGAAAAGTAAAAGGAACTTTACCAGATCTTTTAAGAGTTGATGTAACTAACTAGATTTCACAACAGTTATAAGTAGTATTACTTGCTAGTTAGAGCCTAATGCAAGTTGGAAAATGTTAGCAAGCCACAACCTGGTAGGAATCAATATATACTGCATACTGTTACATCTTATACTTCAGGCCCCATTCTGCACATGATCTGTTTCGACTTTAGGGATTAATTTAAAGGAAGTGATCCAGAAAGGAAGAGCAGATGGTACTGACGGCCCATGGAAACAAGTTTTGTAATCTTACTAGTCCACAGTTGATGGAAATGCCTTCTTTTGCCCTTTCTCCTGTAGCTCCTGTTCGCTTTAACCTTTCAGATCCCGCTAGATCAACGAAATGGAACTTGGCAGTAAGAGTTTCAAACTCATTCATCTGAGAAGATTCAGATATTATCCTGTTATCGGTGGCATTATCCTGAAATAAAGGAGAATCCATAAAGCTTGGTAAGGTCTTTTATATTAGTCTCCCACAAAGTTCAATCGACAATTATTTACAAGAACAGCTTTTTGTCATGTCCATCTCCTTCCTATTTACTAATTCTCCTATAATAGCAACAACATCTCTCAAAAAAAAAAAACAAACAAAAAAATGTTTTTGTTTTAGTAATATCTACTAATATATTCTTGAAGACAGCTCTAGATGCTTGTCAATATCAATTACTTCTAAGCATGGTCTACAGTTGATTTAGGGTGAGGTGGGAGGAAATACAAGGATTTTAACAAAACTGTAATGATATTGTTACACACACACCAAAATTACCAGACCCTTCCAACCAACTTATTTTGATTTTATACCTCTATACCTCTCTAATCCCCATCATCAGTTTCTCTGTGGCCCGATTGCTCAACTTTATTTTAGGAATTATTTTTTAAGTCAGTTTTCCCAGCAGCCAGTATTCCATCAGTACTTCTGACTTGACCAGGAAGTAAAGACAGCAGAATGAGTATAGGAGAAAGAGGTTCCTTCCTTTTGTCTGGTAATTGGGATGACCAGCACTTCCATCATCCCTCGGGCAGCACAGTGAGTCTGCCAAGGAAGGCACTGCACCACGAACAGGGAACAGTTCCTCAGCCTCTTTCTTTGTCACATCCCAAAGCACGGCAGTAAAATTACCTTTTATCATAGTCCAAGGGTTTTATTTGTCAATTAACTTTATAACATATCATTGATTTTAATTTACTCTAAATCTAATTAGACCTATTGACACGAAAGCAACACTGAAGAAGAGACGAATCTTCAAGCTAAACACTTCTTGACCTTCCTGCTCTGATACCCACCTCAGGGTTATTTCTACCTACTTGCCCCAGCAGCATGTAGTAGGCATATATCTAGTCTATACCAGACTTAGAAAATATTCACACAGTCCAATATACAGGCTTGATTAGGAATTTCTGTCACAATAAGCATGGTTGGTTCTGCTTTTTCTTTAAATAAATAAATAAATAAAAAGATCGGGTATTCTGTGGCAATGTCCTTGATCAACTAGCCAACAGCTCCCTCCGCTAGTGCAAGAAGCAGCACATGTGGCTACAGACCAAGCCATTCGCACAGCAGCTCAACACTTCAAGCTTTTTAAGCAATCTCCTTTTGTAGCAGTTTCAGAGACAAGATGAATTCACTCCACTTCCATGAGACTGGACTGTCCCTGTTTTGGATACTTTGACAGTCACACTGCTGGCGGATCACTGTTTCCCAGCCCCCAAAGCAATGCTTAACACATCCTTTCACTCTCACACATCCAGTAAAATCAAATGTACGTCCAGAAACTCCTGAGAAGTGCTGACAGAGTGAGTGCAGCGAGAGGAGCAGCGTTTCAGTGCCCTGGCTGCCTGCCCACCCCACAGGACACAAGCACACGGCCAATGCCCTCATCCTCAGAGAAGCTGTTGCCCTAGTAAAAAAAGTCTCCTGAAACTGCTGTCTACAGACAGCCACAAAGACAGAAACTTGAGCAGCATCTCTCCCAGCCACCCATTAGGGATTTATATTAATTTATATTCTGGGAGTGTTCACATCAGGTCCAGCTTCTGCTCTCCTGGTCACTGCAGGGAAAGGCAAAGGAGACATGTCCCACTCCAGCCTCTGGCATTATCTTGCTTACATCTGCAGCCGGTGGCAAGTGCCCATTGCAGACACACTGCTCTGCAAGAAGCGATGCTCCTGGGTGAGACAGTCAGGGAGTGAGCCACGTGCACAGCTCTCAGCAAAGCCTCTGAGCAGACAGTGCCACCACGCAGTGACCGAGGTGCCCGGCCAGGCTCTGCCAGTCCCTCCCTGAGTGAGGAGACAGCTGCCCACACCACCAGGTCCCCAGTTCTGATGTGGGAAGCAGCAAGAAGTGTTTTTAACAGGGGTATAAAGCAGGTCTACATACCACAAAGGACCAGGGAGTGACACTCATTTTGCCTGCAAATGATTATTTGTAGTGTTAAAAAGAATAAAATAAAGAAAGAACCCACAACAAAAAAAGGCATTACAAATGCATTGCGCTGTTCCACGTGCTTAGAATTGTGTTATCTATGCACCTAGGTACTTAGGATTTCAATGAAATAAACTGCATAAATTTACAACACATCAAAATTCTTAATATTTATCTATTTAAAATAAAAATGCTAAGCAACAGAACTGTTTTTTTGCTTGCTCCTTACTGGATATCAACGCTTCACCTGAAATACCCTGCACTTTCAGCTTGACTACAACCCTAAACCCACTAACTGCTAAGACTTGGAAAAACGCTTTCCCAATTACAGACAAATTATATTTTAACTTTGTTACGTGGGTTATGTTGTAACTAAATACTGAAGAAAATGCTAGAGGAGAATGGGCAGGTTCATGTAAGAGGCAGCAGTTTATTGTTGCCTCTGGCTAGAAGATGGTTACATGTGCACAGATTAAATCAAATTATTATAACATTTAGCAAATGCGTTGAGCATGAAGCTGACTGTAGAAACTTTTTGGTAAGTGCAATTCAGATCTCAGCTGCTGCCAAAACAATATTCACATTTTGAAAAATGATTACAGCGAAGCTTACTAACAGCAAAGATACGTACAGTGTTAAATGCAGGACAAACTCTGGTTTGACACAAGTGAATGGTAAAGATAGCGTGCGACCGCGAGCTCTGAACGTTCATCTGAGTACTGGCAGTGGTTCGAGACAAAGCCCCCAGCTTCAGGCACTGCATCATCTAGAAGACAGACAAGAAGTACATTGCATGGCTTGCAATTTACATAAAAAGTGTTCCTATAGCACTCAACAAATTGTTTTGGATACAAGTAAGCTTTTTCTCTTTGCGATCATTTCAGTGCCTATATGCAAAAGGCACAGAGACTCTTAAATAAGTAAACAAAATGGGTTTTGTGGTTTCTAAAAGAAACCACTTAAATATTTGTACCCATCTTTTTACTGTCCCTTAGTAATAACATAGCAATCTCCCTTCCATTCACCTGTGGCAAAAATGTACAGGTTTTTGTACTTTTTGTATGAAAAAGCATAGTACAATAACATTTGTATTAAGATTTGCAATGCATGGACACTTTTTTTTTTTTTTTAAACAGCAGTTTACCTCACATCAGTCATCATGCAGAGCTTTCCTGTCACAGGATAAAATATAAAAGGATTTAAAAAAATAACATACAAGATTTGGGAAATTAGATTTACACACATGCCAAAAAATTTTCTCCCACTGGAACTGCACTGTTGGCAAAAGTCTATTTCTGGAATTAAGAGGAAATTAATATCGGACATGATATTTAAGCCTACAAAAAACAGAGGAAAGTTTCAGCTAAATATACACCTAAATTGTCTAAGATACAGAAGGCTTATGTTAGCAAGCATAACCTCTATTTCTAACTGTTCATTTTGAACAGAATGATAATTGTGAATATTTGCTTCTCTTGCTTGTTGCAGTTTTCTCTGGAATTAAGGTATGAGAAATGTTACCACCACTACATAAGGACGAAAAATAGGAATGAAAAAAATAGGAAAGGTACGATGTTTATCAAAACATACAGACAACATGCTTAGAATGCACTTGGTATGCTACAGAGTAATTTATTTTAAATGGTCACCTCTGATTCTCCATTCACAGTTCGGGTCGTAACACCCACTGTATAAATTCCTCCAGCTGAATCTTCATGGATTTTAATGTTTGATTTTTTATTCTTTGCATCAATATCACGTGTGGTATCAAACAGATCAAGAATTTCTTCATTGTAAAGCTGAAAGAAAAAAAGGGGAAAAAAGTAATATTATGATAGGAAGGAATTCCTTCAAAGACTGCTAAATCTGTGCATGAAACATGCAGAAGGTTCTAAAAATCCATGACATGCCAAGGCTTTCAGTAAAGGGTGCTTTACAAGGACAATAGGATGATAAACAGCAGCTGCAAATTAAGTCATCTGCACACCTCACTATTAGGACAGAATAGTTCAATTTGGAAGAACCTTCAAAGATCAAGTCCAACTGCCTGACTACTTCAGGCCTAACCAAAAGTTAGGGAATATTAATGAGGGCATTGTCCAAATGCCTCCTGAATACTGACAGGCATAGGGCATCAACCACCTCTCTAGGGAGCCTGTTCCAGCGTGTGACCACCCTCACCGTAACGGAATTTTTCCTTGTGTCCTGTCTGAACCTCCCCTGGTACAGCTTTGTGCCATTCCCACGCCTCCTGACATTGCTCCTGACGCCGGGAGCAGAGACCAGCACCTCACACTCCATGTTATGTCACCCTAAGAAGCTACAACTTCTTCCACATAGGCAGACCTGGAAGAAAATCCCTCTTTGCTGGGACCAGGCAAGGGCAGGCACCGGTGCCAGCAGAGCAACGGCCGTGCTTTCTGTGGCAAGCACCTGCTGTCTTCAGGTCTGACCTTGGGCTTCTCCTTTTGCTGATGCAGTTGGCTGCACCCTCTTCCAAACAATTCCAACTCAACACACACTCCTCCCATTACACCTTTTCTCATTTTTTCCCTTTTACCTTAATAATTCTGTGTCTGTTTCTCTTTTAGATAAACCTAGAAGGAATAGGTATTTAGAATTTAGATAATTCCTAGAAGGAATTTAATACAATAATTTTTGTACAAGCTGTTTATTAGAGACATTGTCAGTCAAAAAAAAAAAAGCAAGAAAATTAATTTCTGGGAAATGTTCTTTCTGGGGAAGTTCCAATTTAGCCACAGCACAATAAAAAAAATAATCCAAAACCATGACATTTTAAGGAAGAAGCTATTATATATATGTGTGTATATATATATATATAATTTACCCTTTGTCTAATTTAGATAGGGATTTCATCTGAAGTATGTCACTGTGGTTGCAGTTCAGAATTAAAGTACTGCAATAACCCATCATACTGCTATCACTGTAACATTCAATTACTGGGCTATATTTTGGGACTCTTACAGCCACATTTGTAAAGTTATTTTTAAAAATTTAAAGAAAAAAAAATCAAGGAATTCCGAAACTACACTTAAGTAGTACAGTTACTACCCCTCACACCACTGCTGTTGCAGCTGCCTGAGCAGAAATGACACTGCAGCTCCCAATGTTAAAATTGAGAGAGAAAAGAACAGCACAGCATTTCCACCACCCTTTCTCAAGCCCAGAATCTCTCTAGAAAAACATTAGCCAGAGGAACTTGAACCTCTGCTTAAGGTTAACAGTGGCAAATCTGTACTAGTGCAAAAGCCATGCCAGTTTGTTAATCTTTAAAACAGTTTTAGGAACATATGACTAGACGACCTAGTTTACTTCAGCAGTAGTAAAACCAACCGGTTTTTCTCCTTGGTAATACATTTTTTTTTCTTCCAAAGCCGCAGTAGACAAAGTTGCAAAATACTGAACTAAATAATACACATATATACAACTCTTCCCTAAAATGACTCTCCCTGTCAATATCATTTGAGTATCAGGTTTTATAGCTTGGTAGTGAATGTAAATGTTACAGTCATATCAGTTGATTTAAAAAACAGATACATTGGCAGGAATCACAGCATAAAAGCTGCAAGAGGTGAACCAGCACCTGCTGCAGGATCAGAAAAATCACAAGTGTATACACAGCTAGTAGTGAGAGGCTGTAACAAGAACAGACAAAGGGAACAGTTTATCCACAGTACCGACCTAGGTTTTCTCTGGGCCTACTGAAAGAGGGAGCAGTGACACAGAAGCCCAGTCCTAAACCACTGAGGATCACACACACACAGAAAAATAATTATTTCTATGCTAGGTTTCTTCTCTCATGAGAGGAATCTACCAAGTCTACTGAACAGATTTTGAAGGCAAAAGAAATCTATGGGAAAGTTAAACAAACAGGCAAAGCATGGCTCACTAGTCAAGGGGTACAACATAGAACAAATGACTTGCTTTCGTAAGCAAGAATTCATAAAGAAAAGTTTATGAAAGAAACTTTCATAAAGCATTGTAGACAAGCAACAGCAAAAGGCCCCATTAACAAATGTATGGCATAGAAAGGGATAAATGATGACAACTGTAATTATTTCTACACTTCAAAATAACCCTGTAAATAAAGTTACTAAAATAATTGGAATAAGATAAAAAAACTCTTTTCATACATTAAAAAGCCAAAGCAAACTCCATAAAAAATTCTTTTGAAATCTTGAAGATTAATTCAAAACATCTTACAGGAAAAGAAAGAGTATAAAAGTAGCAACCAGAAAAAGTGTTTCATTTGTTTTCCAGAAAATAAATGAAATTATACACACACACAGATCAGATTTACCTCTAGGAACTGTGCATTCACTTTAAAATCTGGAGGTGGGAGTCCTTGTTTAATAGCAGCTTGTTTCTTTTCTTCAATACATCTAAAAAGATGCTTAACAGCACGTGATATAATGCCTTGTTCCTCTTCTGTTATGTTGACATCAAATCCAGTGCCCATGGTGTATGTTTTGCCAGCACCTGTCTAAATTGAACAAGTAGTTGTCACTAGAACACAATTCAGAGAAACAGTTTCTGAACACTAGTGTTAAACAGAGACTACAAAGTCAGTTTTTGACATTTTTGCAATATTAATATGCACATAAATAGTCAGAAAAAGTAGACCAACAGTAGATGTTGCAGAAATTCTACTGTTTATCCATGGATCAGCTACAACACAGGCAGGGACCACTTCAATCTTTCACAACCTTTCCCCTACAAGCTTCCTCTAAGCTGCTTACACCCGCCTTGAGTTATCATCTCTGAGGTCAAAAGAATAGTTAACATTTTCAACCAAGAATGCTAATTAAGGCACTTATTTGGAGGTAAAAGCATTCTTTACTGAAGTAGATCAAATAACTTTCTTAATAAGAACACCTTAATATCTCAGGTAGAATATTGCCATTTATAGACAGCACCTAAGACTACAAGCTGTACCTTCACTAAGAAAACAGCTTAATTAAAACTGAAGTCCTATAGAAGACAAGGTAGCGTTGGGTTTTTACTTAATTAGTGGGTCAAGTCTAAGACAAAGACAGCATTATGCTGTTGACTATAATCTACCAAATTGGATCTGCCAACTGCTTTGTTTCACCATGGCTAGACTTCACCTAACCCACTTGAGATAAGACATTTAACAGTGGTGAAATTCAGCATCCCACTAAGATCAATTTCTATGCAATCAGTTACTAAAGGAAAAATTCAGAAAACAATAAAGCATTCTCTATGCTGTGCTCAATGATATTTCAGCTCTGAGAAAAAAAAATGCACCCTGCTTACTGAGGGGACATCTGTTCTCTAGGAAACGTTCTCAGACTTCGGAATCTGATCGTTACATTTTGCCTACAAAGTGTGGCCCGAAGTTCTCCAGGATCTATTAACAAATACCAAACCTCCTTCTCCCAAAAGCACCTGAAAATGTGATGGGATGGAGAACTGCTCAAGAAGAATTTTAGTACAAGTTACATCTGTAAATCTACTTACTTAAGTCACTAATTTGTATTGCTGCATTAAAGGGTGAATTCAGGAATTATATGGACTCATGCCATTTTCAGTACTATTATTAATCCAAACCTACCACTTATGCCTGCTGCATTTGAATTGCCATTCAGCACAGAATCTGTGCAGACTCCTAAACAATATTCTAGAAAATAACTTGTTTAAAATAAAGCCAACAACAACAGGTTCATGCATTGTGAAACTTAAGAGGAAGATTAATTACAAGAAACTCTTTGTGTTTATTCCAAAATAAATACTTTAAATAAAATTGTAAAGCTTACTTGGCCATAAGCAAAGACAGTGGCATTATAGCCTTCAAAGCAACCTTCAATCAGTTTTTCTATACACTGTATATAGATTTCTTCTTGCTGCGAGTCGATGTTGAACACATAATCAAAAGTGAAGGCTTTATCTTTTCCCAAGAACACTTGAGGTTCCCCAGGTGTGACAGATGTACAAATATGGCATCCTTCAATCTTCTCTTTGGCTAGCTGTGGTCTAATTCTGTTTAAGAAGAGACAAAAAGAACCATTAGAAGTTCATCATTTAAAAAAAGGAGCATACGAACAGTGTAAATAAGAAATTTGAAAATAATTCCTTACTGAAAATTTCTCATTTTTCCTCAAGACAGGAAGCTTCCTGCCGTCTGAGCCAAAAGTCCTGACTGTATCAGAGCCCTGCCCGTGCAAACATTTGTGAAAATAATGCCACCTTCCCTGAACGTTCACCTACTAACTTCAAGCTGACAACTTGCACGCGACCCTGAATGTTTCTGTACGTATGGGTTGCACTGCTGAAGAGCAACTTGCACGATTCATTTCAGATCTTGAAATCAGACTTTCTAGGTTTACCAAGCTTCTTCCTGCATTCACTGTGAAAAGGGATTTTCTTGACAGCAACAAAAATATGAAAAAAATGTTGAAGTAGTAATTTGGGAGCAGGGACTCCAGAAGGCTATATGTTATCTTATATGAAAGACCCCTTGCTATGATAGCAAGGAGAAGGCTTGCCTTTCTTCCTTTCCTTTCTTGTCACAGTAAGAACACTTCTACATAATGCTTGGTTTCAGCAAAGCAACATATCTTCATAGGAAAAAAAACAATTTTTATCAAGTTCTACAGGTAAGAGTGTCCTATTCCTCATTATTTCCCCACTGAGACAAATTCTTGCTTTTATTTCAGTTCATTCAGTTTCTGATAAACCAGTTTGAGGAACACAGCCGTCTCAGACTTCCTACATTTTGCAATTGATTAGTTTCTCTGCATCAATACTCCTGCAGTACTGTCACATCTGAATTCATGGACTAGCTGGGACGAAAGCAGACTGTGGAAGTTTGTGACTCGATTTGCTTAATGGTTTACTACCAGGAAGAAAAAACTCTGCCCAACATAATAACATATTATTCCAGCTGTAATTAACTAATAATTTGTTTATGGAATTGACTTTTAACATTTTTTTAAAGTGTTTCCAAGTTCTCAACGCAAAACCTACTAAAAAAACATGCAGGGCCATAAAGACAGCAGAGAAACAAGGCTATATATAGGGGCAATAAAACATCAGTACAGCAACATACAAAAAATCACGGAATGTTATATACAGATTCTCCATTTAAATCAAACCTCAGGTACCTATATATACCTCAGCGTTGCTACTTTCAGTTACACAACGCTGAAGTTGAAGATCTGTATATGGAGAGCACACTTTAAAGGCATATTTCATACCCTGTGCTTTACAGGCCACGTCTATATTCGTGCTTGGTTTGGGGTGGCTGTGCTGTGTTGAGGCAAAATGCCCCCGTGTCTTCACTTAGCTGGTTCAGAGCACAGAGCACTTGCAGTGTGCACAAATTATACCCCTTCCAGAGGAAACGAAGCCAAAACCCTCCTCCCCAGGCACGTGAAACTTCTTCCGAAAACCTAATGGGAACAGAAAGGTCCAAAGCTGCCTGCTGACCTACTGCGGCCGTCCCAGCACTTGCCGGGTAGGGAGAGCTCTCTGCACGCTCTGAATGAGTGGGCTGCAGACTAGTTTGAATTATATCACGAAAAATATATCATAACTCAGGTTAGAAACATGCTGTAAAAATTACATCACCTATTTTATTATTTTATTTTTTTTATTACAGATTAGGATTTTTCCCACTCTGGGATGTGCATCTCTATCAGGAGCATTTTTCAGAACTTTTATTCTGAAAGCTTCACTGTATCCCACTATGTGATACTTCCAAGAATAACCATAATTTATTTGTAAGGCTTTCTGCATATTAATTGCTTTATAAAAAGTTCATTGCTAGCAGAAGATGTGTCTCTCGTCAGCATACCCTCTAGTGCGGAGTGGGAATTAAGCAAACCTTTGAAAAACATCATTAAAGGAATGACTGTATGATGTGTAAAATAAGCTTAAATATTCTAGAAATTGTATTTGCATTTAAGGACATGGAGTGTGTAATATAGGTCACGGATTCTCTATTACAGAATTATCTTTTATTCTTTCAATGAAATAATATGAAAAATAATTCAGGAGTTACAGAGCTCCTTCACTAGCAAACAACTTCATCCAAGTGGACTTGCGTCCACTAATCACAAAACCTGACAAAAGATGTACGTAAGCTTTTGGCAGTGCTACTTTCTTCTAAATGAATGAACATTCTGTAATAAAATGGCTTTTATTTCTAGGTAGAAAGAGAGAAATTCATCACGTGCCTTTCCAAAAAGCACCCTACACAAGTGGAAAACCGAGCAAACAAACCATTGTAGCACCCTGCCTGTAGCATGCAATGGGTAGAAGCTGCCAGCTAAGTTGGTTATTCTGCTGCTTTAGGTTAATGCCTTCGTGTCAGTCGGAGGGCAAGCTGCTTTTTCAGACTAAGCACTTATTCTTTCGCTAATCCAGTGAATTCGGCACAAAGGCAATCAATCGTTCTTCCAAGCATGAACTCTGAGGGCTCCTGAAGTTCCAGAGGTACTTCTCACATTGCTTTCCACTACAATGAATCCTGCAAAAACCTTCTATAAAGATCAAAATGAAAAACACATTCTCAAAATTAAGTAACTTTCTGTGCATCCCAAAAACCCAACTTACCCCCCAGTTCCCAAAGGCTTTTAGCTCTGACTTGTAGAATGAAGTCTGACAAATAAAAACTAGTTTTTCTTTATGTATCTTCACTGGGTTTTGCTTGTTTTGTTTTTAAGTTTCAAATTAATTTCCTACATTGAGGAATTAACACGGTTATGACAGGTGCCAAATAATTTTCTCCCCTCTAATGCTAAGTAAAGGCTCAAAATGACCACAAAGGGGAACCGTATGCAAAAAATATCAAAGGTTTGCATGATTCACAGAGGTGACAGGACTGCCAAGCAAGCAGTTTTGATGCCAGCCCGCAAAGACTTCCCACGAGAGCCCTCCCAGTACGGAGCCCTCCCAGTACGGAGCCCTCCCAGTAAGCTCCCCGGCCTGCGAGCAGGCAGCACCTCCGAGCACCCTGCTGCCACAGAGCCCAGCATCACAGCAAGCTGCAAGGGCTCACGTGTGGCCACAACCAGGCTGCTGCAGCAAGGCGCTACTCCAGAGACCAGCGGAGCTGATGGAAATCTGTGTCACAACCAGCAGCTTGGCCCGGCTGAGACTCCTCCACCAGGATAGCACAGCATCCCGCCCTGACTTGCAACTAAAACTGAAGGCTGTGCTAAGCAAAAAAAAAAAAAAAGCAGTACTGCGTTAGGATGCATGCAGCACAAAGGGAAAACAAAGCAAGGCTCTCCACGTCAGGGCAGCTTCTCCCTGAAGGGCTGCCTTCTCTGTATGACTTCTCTTACAGACTGTCCACGGCGTAGGAAGGTTGCACCCGTGACAGGTTTGAAAGACATCTTTCCCAAAAAGGATGTGCAGACAAGATCCTCACCACCCATCCCGTGATCTGTTCAAGGGACACTTCGTGCTCTGAAACCCATACAGCTCCCTTGATAAGTTTAGCTCCGTGAGGAGCTTAATGAGTAAGCACCATGTCTCAGCTGCAACCTGATTTATGAACTGTGTGAGTGGGTTACCTGAACTTCGTGGCTCTCAAAAAGTCTTTCCAGCTGCACTGAATGTGTGCTCTGGCAAGTCTTAGTCCTCATGCAGGTCAGCTTCTGCTCTACCACTGCCTACAGGAAAATTTCCCCCTCCACCCTGTCCCACACATCAAATAGGAAAATGATTTTTCCTTCTGCTTACGGCCAAACCTTTCTCGCTCTCATGTCTCAATGTCAGCAAAGCGGGCAGCGCCCACACTTGAAGATGTGAAAGAGTTCATTTTGGTCATTTCTCTTTGCCCAGTTCCCAGCCTGGCTGTCTGCCACTGGGGTTTTTCTCCAGGACCAATATGATTTACTCATTTCATCTTCGACGTGGCCCCACCTCACCTGTTTTTCAGGCCACTCTCTTAATTGTATACAATTGGGTGTCTTCTACCTATTTCCAATCACGTCTCCTTAGATGTGGCAGCTTCCCAAACAACATTTTACCTTGCATCCTTCCCTCGCCTCCTCTCCAAAGCACGAACACACCCAACCCTTGTTTATAGGTGCTTTGCAGCCTCCAGGCCACACGCATCAATCTTAATCCCCTAAATCTGTTCTGCCTCAGCACATTGGGACAGGCTGTCTCATTAGGGAGGGCTAAACTATCCAGTGGTGGCATTGTAATGCACTGTATTGTCCCGGCACTAATCTCGCAGTAGGATAGGTACAAAACGTCGCTGCTAAGAAATAAATATTGCCAGCTGGAGCCGATTCAGGTCGTACAGTTCGGGGACTACAGCCATCACTGGGTCAATACCCTGTGTTATGCAGGACACCAGGCTTCCCAGAATGAGTTCCTGTTTAAGCCAGATAATATCATAATATCCCTTTGAAAAACATCATCTCTTAGTTTATTTCTGGGGATGGAAAATCGTCCCACTGATTTAAATGTATCTTTATTTATATTGCATACACACACACATATACTTACAACTACTTTCCACTCCGTGAAGAATCCCCACATTATCTAATTTCTCCCCCAAGGAAAAAATTATTTTGCGTCTTCATGTGAAGTATTGCAAACCTTCGGCTGCTGTAACAAAGGGCAATACTCACAGCAGTTACCGTGTGCCTTCTCAGCACATGGACAGAACAGCAATAAGCTCATAAGAGCTCCTGAGAGTGACCTATAAAGGGCAAAGAATCAAATTATCCTTGTTTTAAAGAAAAGTCAAAAGTTGAGTGCTGGAAAGAAGAAAGCATAACATTGATCCCATGTAAAGTTCCTTTTTATTAAGCTCTGCAGTGGGGAAAGGCCTGCTTTCACCTTGCTCTGCAGAGCATAACTCCATACATTGCTCCAACGCCACGCAGTAGGAGGAAGGACACAAACTGACCTGAACACCCAAGGCCCTCCAGTGCTCGTCTCTTAAAACGCTGAGCCCATTACATTTCATACAGAAAGTCTCACCTGTTAGCATATGAAATATTAACTCCGGGAGCACCTACTAAAACTTTAAATGAGGTGCAGCAGGCAGTGTAACCTAGGAAACAAAACCTCTCCAAAACAAACAAAAAAGAAAAAAAAAAGCTTCCTGCCACTGCTTTGGCTTTGCAATTCCCCCTCCTTTCTATTCCACCGAATTTACACTCGCCCCCATTAAACATGCTCCTTCACAACAAGGAGTGAGTAAGGAAAGCTAGAGATTTCATCCCAAAGACACCTAGTATTTCTGCTTTTCTGTATTTTTGCTAGCACACATAGCTTGCTTGTTGCTGTATGCATTGGCACTTCAAATGAGGCCACAACTGCAGCATGTGAATGAGTTCATCTCAATCAGCTGAACAGAATATTAACTCTTTACCTCTCAGTGAGGTTTAAGGATATGAGAAAAGTTGGCCTGTGACAAATGCCAGGTCTACCTCTTAGAGAATCACAGAATCATTAAGGTTGGAAAAGCCCTCCAAGATTATCTGGTCCAACCACCCCCCTACCACCAATGTCACCCACCAAACCCTGTCCCTAAGCACCACGTCCAACCTCTCCTTGAACACCCCCAGGGACGGTGACTCCACCACCTCCCTGGGCAACCCGTCCCAGTGCCCGACTGCTCTTTCTGAGAAGAAATGTCTCCTCATTTCCAGCCTGAACCTCCCCTGGCACAACTTGAGGCCATTCCCTCTAGTCCTGTCACTGGTTACCTGTGAGAAGAGGCCGACCCCCAGCTCCCCACAGCTTCCTTTCAGGCAGTTGCAGAGAGCAATAAGGTCTGCCCCGAGCCTCCTCTTCTCCAGACACAACAACCCCAGTGCCCTCAGCCGCTCCTCACAGGACTTGTGCTCCAGGCCCTTCACCAGCTTTGTAGCCCTGCTCTGGACACGCTCCAGGGCCTCCATGTCCTTCTTGTAGTGAGGGGCCCAAAACTGAAGGACCCAGGAACAAACCTACAGGCTCCCATGGGCAACCATCACCAGTTAAGCGTTCCTGTTCCAGTTGCCAGCCAGCCTGAGCACAAGCGGCGCTACCCCTCCCTGCCCCGCGTACACACAGGCTGGGGTGTTACCTAATGGTCATGGATAAAAATGCTTTTCTTTGGTGAGTTATTGTTCTCTAACCCGTAGTACAGATGCAGTTCTGTAATGTACTTCTCAGCACTTCCAAAGGGGGTTTGGGTAGCCATTGACACAAATGTGTTTCCAAGAGCTGTTTTAGTGAGTTTTTGCCCTGCTTTTTTACTTCCCAAACATGCATGTACCCACACCCCAACTCTTTGTAACAAAAAAGGGTGAGAGTGTTGCAAGTCATTGCCTCCCCCTCCAACCCACCCGCTTTTGAAGTAATAATACAATGATTATTTTATGCAGTACTTTAATTTTGAATGAATGATGAACAACCAGCCTTATAAACAAAGGCAAAGCACGAGGCAAATTCCGGGTACGTTTGGAACACTTTGGTGCTATATCCGCAGAAGGATTAACTCTGTTTCTAGATGCCTTAATCAGCGCTATTCAGCGGTGTCGATCAATCGGTACCATCAATATGGAATTACACCAGACATGAAGCTGCTATTACCTACAAAAGGCATGCTCGCACTACAAACACACAGGCCATGGGGATTTAAAGAGGTGCTGCCCAGCAGTCCCGAGCTGGCACAGTCCCAGGTGACCCCCCCAGGGCGAAGGGGCCGGCTCAGACCCCCCAAACGCTGTGCCCCCACAGCTGCAGAGCTGCTCCCAGCCCGGGCAGCGAGCTTTAGCTCCCATGCGACTGTAACTCTATCGCTCTTACGTAAGGTCTGGGCACCGCTCCCACCGGCGTTTCTCCGAGAAGTTGCCATGGCTGCCGTGTCCACCCCGAGCTCGGCGCTGCCAGCTTATCTTACATGTGCCCGGAGCCCAGGGAAATGGGGCAGGGTCCGGGTGGGACTCAGCCAAAACTCACACCGTGTCCCTGCACAAGGGAGGCAGAGATCTTGCACGTGTGCCAATGCCTCCTACCTTCAGGTACCAGAGTACTTGCAGCCATGGCATGTAGGGATCTAGATGAAAATTTTATTTGCTGCTGTACCAGGGAATAAAGTCTTCCTGGATAAAATCATCTGCTCAGAAGCATGGCAGAAGATAAAGCAGAACATATGTCATCCATATTTTACTCCAAAATCTTATTAAGATACTGGTAAATAGGAATCAGCATCCCTTCGATTCACGTGTAGCCACTAAACACGACCATTAAGCCGTGAGCTCAAAACACTCAGCAAAATCAGTCACTAAATTACCAAATGGCCTCTGAGATGTGACATTTTTAATAGATTGCTTGTTATGCCTCAGACAAAAAATAAAAAGTCTTCAGAAAGGAAGGCAGGATGTTTTGTTTCAGTGCTGCAGACTGTCACTTCCAATTCCCAAGTAATGGGAAGGCAACAAATGAACAGCTGAAATTAGATGTAACTGAGGAAACATACCACCGCCGTAACTAGATTTGGCCCGCTCTCCCCCGCTGCATGCTATCTCTACCTCTGTGGCTACTTTTTCTTTTTGAACACAAATTTAATTTCTTAAGACAATTACCCTGCTCAGCAGCTTGCCTCTGAGCAGCTCCCCTACCCGTTAAGTGCTGATTTGGGGATCATGTTGGCAGTGCCAGGCCGAGGCGGGCGGCTGCTCCTGCCTGCTCGCACAATGCTCCCCGCACAATGGCTGCATCTCCAGGCAGTTGCTATCGCCGGCCAGAAAACAGCGGAGCAGTATGATTTCACGTTAATTCTTGTGCAATTCTGTAACAGTCTAGCAGGCTCTGCAACCCAGATGGCATCCTCAGGCTGACAGGCACGGTCATGTGCTTCTGCCAAGAAAAGAAAACCTAGGGGAGGGGAAAAGCCCGAGTGTGCTCCCACACACACCTCCCACTGCCCCTGCCGCCCCCTGCCCCATCCCTCGCTCCCACTGAAGGGATAAAAGCCCCTCCAGTAATCCCGTAGCCCTCTAATATATTATAGCCTTATAACATGAATGAATGCTTTCATCCGAAGCTCCTTCTTGTGTTTTCCCCTGGCCTAATTTACTCTCTAGGGAGCTGAGAAAGCCACAGCTTTTGAGAACAATTTGACTTTTGAGAGCGAGAGAGAGGGACCGTGTGGCAGGATTTGTGCAGGCTCTGGTTATTTCTAGTTCGAGGCAAGGTCAGCAGCGATGGAAAAGCAGCACGACAATAAGCTCCGAGTGCCTGCCAAGCACAGAACTGGCACGCTCTGAATCCGAGAGCAATTTGGTTAGAGCTGAACCGATAATGGAAGTAACATTTCTACGGCAAACAGATTGCTAAAAAAAACTTGTTCTACTGTGCCACTTGCCTTGTTTTTCTTCTGAACATTTAGTGTTATACGTGTCGCCGCCCCCAGAAAGCGAATGCAGAAATAGTAACACGATGGCACAGCATGAAGCTACATCAGGGGAGGGTCAGGCTGGGCGTTAGGGAAAGGTTCTGCACCCAGAGGTGGTCGGGCACTGGGACAGGCTCCCCAGGGCAATGGGCACAGCACTGATCCTACCGGAGTTCAAGACTTGTATGGACAGCGCTCTCAGACACACAGTCTGATTTTGGTGGTCCTGTGTGGAGCCAGGAGTTGGACTCGATGATCCTTCTGTCTCTCTTCCAGCTCAGGACATTCCATGATTCTAACATATTAGAGAAAATTAGATCTAAGCAAATCCAGTAAAGATTAATTTATGAATTAAGGCCCAAAGTACTTATGGTCTGTTACCAAGAAACGAAACACAGAGTCATGCCTTCCTAAAACTAAATTAATTTCGTAACAGACGGGAATACAGCACACCTACACCATGCAGTAAATCTGCGGGACAGACATCACACTCCTTCCTGTCCTCGAGTAAACACACTCCAGGGCTGAAATGACTACAGACACCTGATGCCCACAGAGCTAATAAGCCTGGAGAGGCTGTCCGTCCTCATTAGGGCGCACAAATGAGTAAGTTTAGTGATTAAGAAGCATGAACAAGTATTTCTGCTGTTACAGTGCACTAGAACAACAGCGCTCATACTATGAGCTCGGCTGGCTAAGCTGAAAGTCTGGACACTGCGTTGTACCAAACATGTGGACATACCTTGAAACAGTCAGGTCACTCACAAACAGCTTCACTAGTAAGGTTTCACCCTGAAAATAGAGTCTTTTGCACCTCTTAAGAATGGAGCAAAAAGGAATTGGATGTGGTGCTTAGGGACATGGGTTAGTGGGTGACATTGGTGGTAGGGGGATGGTTGGACCAGGTGATCTTGGAGGGCTTTTCTAACCCTAATGATTCTGTGATTCTATGATTCTAACTCTAGAAGGTGATAGATCATTGTAGTTTATATTTTTGAGAAGTAACTTCAAGCTTTTTAGAAAACCCTACCCGTGCTTTCAGCTTGCTAGGTCTGGGCATCACCCCAGGGCAGTAAAAAAGCAGAGACAGCCGAAGTACCCGGTTCAGGCATGAAATGCAGGTGGTCTGGGAAAGCCTCCCCCTCCAAAAGGTCTGTCTGAGGTCAAATTAAAACCTTCAGAGCCAAGAGAGGAAACATGGGATCAAGGAGAATACGCAACCCAGAAGTTTACTCCAAGGAGAGCTGAGCCATCTGTGGCTCTAAGTTTAGGTGACTGTTCCACGCCACCAAAATTGTAGTTTTCCAGAGGGTTCAACAAGCTACAAGTCTGGCATTTGATGGCTGTGCTTTGCGTGTATTTATGTGCCAAGCCAAATATCCAAAAAGCAAAACAAGGACAGAAACTACAAACTAAATCTGTGTCTATCATAAGAACTCTCACTTCTTGTAAATTTAAGGTTTCTATTGAAAAAAAAAGTTTTAGCTTTTACAACTGGTAAGATCATCCATAGACATGAAGTATGAAGTAGCATCTTCATTTCATTGGTGCTGTTTCACATCACTCATTAGCACTGACAAGACTGAAGACTAGCAAAAAATTACTGTCACAAAAAATGTATGGCAGTAGTACCCGGTGTTCACACTGTTTAAAGAACACAAAGGTCACATAACCAAGAGGAGAGAGGAAAGAAGGGTCCTTTGGAGTGTCCCCAGACACCAAGAAAACAGGCAGCCAAGTGCGTCTTTCTGCAAACAAGCTTTCATGAGGAAAGCAATTCTAAATGAAATGGAAGAATCATCTGCAAATTACATTTTCTCTTCCAAAATTTAGATTTAACAAGAAAGTTAGCAGCTCGTATCATTCCTGCTCTGGAGCACGTAGCAGTAAGAAGTGGTTGAGCCAGGCTGCTGTTAACACCACGGCCTCGCTGTTAGGTAAGCAGGGCACTACCAGGAAATACACCTTTTGTAGCATCTTGCTGGTACACAACTGAGCACTTACCAGAGATTAAATCTGCTAAATAAATGTCATTATATGTAAGTTAAGACGAAAAAAATTAATCAAAAGAGCTTAAGGAGAGCTTGGTGAAGAATGCACAGCCGAGCCTAAAACTGAGTCATGATAACAGACACTGCCAATATTTTAGAGAGGTTTTATTTCCAGCCATTTTAAAGAATAAGAATTCAGCTGAGCTAAAACTGTACTGTCAAAAGTGATGTGGCAAATATAGGCTATCCAGCCTCTCAAAAAGCTCTAGGTACTGGTGCTTTACTAAGCTACAGTAAGTATAGCGTTTATGCAAGTGTAAGGGGAATAAAGGAAAGGAATGAAAAAGTGGGCTGAGTACCTAAGCACCTGAACTCGGTCACAGAGTTCAGGGATTTGAGGGTAATTAGGGTTCTTGTAAGCCAGGGCCCAATCTGCCCAACACATCCAGACACAGCCAGGAAACGGCATCCCACTCACACAGCAAACGGGTACAGCGTCAGCTCTCCATAAAGCACGCCTGTAACTACCATATAATTACTGGAGTAAAATTTTATTAAAATACAATTTAGTGAGACACATGGTTTCAAAACTATCGCCCACAGCATCACAGGATGCTGATGAATGAATTAATGTTGCCCACAAATATTTTCCATTGAAGGTACAGAATTGATGGGGGCTCTCTGGTTCACAAGTCGGACACTCCTACTTCCAGGGCAATGACACTTATTTGCACCCCCAAAAGCGAAAGCTTTACCTGTAGAGTTAAATGAATAATTTTATATATATATATAAATATATATGTATGTAATGCAATTAAATGATTTATTTTAAAAACAAGTGCATGCATTCATGAACTTGCTCACATTTCAAGTTACCAGCACTTCCAGGGAAATCAAGAATGGGTGCCGCAAGCATCCTCATTAATAAGCAGCAAACAAAGCAATGTTTATTCACTATAGGAAAATAAAAGTTTGAATATGAAAGATAAAACAAGCTAACGTAAGGCAAAATCATCCAGATGACCAAAGATCTCAGCCATGCCAACACCAGGCTTCATCCAGTTTCTCCCTGTTAACAGTTAAATGAATGCCTCCTCTAAGACCACTATCTCTTCAAAAGAGCTTAGTTCTTAAAAAAGACACACTCTCTATTACTTTTAAACAAAGATAAAAGGGTTTCCTACATCTGTGGCAAAGGATAACTCCTAGCTGTCTCTTTCACTCAGATTTGCCTTTCCTTTTTGCTAAGGCCCACACACCACCTACCCCACACACTCTTCCAACCCCTAGAGCTACAGGCCAGAAATTACTGCTTGTAGTACAGCAGACTTGAAAACTGGTTTTATTTCATTCACCTCTATACAGGAATTATCTTCTCAGTTATATACTCTTAAGTCCAGGGCAGTTGGTTGCTTTAGATCTAGAGCGACGGGTTCAGGAGTTACATTTTCCCAATTTCACGTAACTCTAAATAAACAAAATGTTTTTGACGTGCTTATTATAGCTAAAGCTACAAGCCACATCCCAAGTAATTACAGTTAAATAATACCATAAAAGAAAAGGAGGATCACGTCAATTAAAAGAAAATTACAAGTCATCGTTAATTATTACTGAAATGACTGTTTACCTAACACTATTAAAATAGCAACTAGACACTTCACAACAGGGTAAGACAGCTAGAAACTGTGTTTTAGTAAGCTGCTCTGAACAGTGCCTTCATTCTTAGTTTTCAGAGCTACGCTCTTGGAACAAAATCCACTGTATGACTTTTATGCCACTCCCTACTTAAAAAAAAAAAACCACCCACCAGTGTTGTATCCATAACACCCGATCCACTACGTTCCAAAGCAAACTGCAGAAAATTTCTTCATGTGTATTGTCGACTGTTTCTAATGAACAGAAGTTGCCCTGTTTCCAAACAGAAGGTAGACTGTTCAAGCAGTGACTGCAAGTCCTGGCCTAGTAAATCATAACTGTGCACTAAGGAGAAAATAACCCACCCCACTTAGTACTATCTATTTTTAAATTTGCAAAACAAAGGAACAATATTATGCACCTTCTTCAGTCCTTTTGGTTCAACTGTACATTTTTATATGCCTGAATGTCAAATCCAAACTTATTTCCTTTGTGTCTATTTGCAAGGCTGCAAAAACATCCACATTAGCAGCAACAGCATCAAGAATTAGGGACAAATTCTTCCATCCTTCTGCTCCAATGCAGCGGCACCGCGTTCAGCCGCCCTGTGAAGACTTCACCACCTGTCTGCTCTTGGTCAGCTTCGGATGATGCTTTAGAAGAAAGCCTCTGAAGTCAGTTGAAAGGCAGCGATTCAGGGAACTATGCTAGAAATGCAGTAGGTAACATTTTTCCACGCTGAGTCATGCTCTGAATTGATCGCTCAGTACAACGCTGGATGCTCTTTTGTTGCAAGCAAGCATTTCAGGCAAATGGGAACTGACAGTCCCCAAACTTTTTAATCTTCATTTTCCACTCCCCAGCCCCCCAGAAGCTATTTGGGAGTCTCTTGGTACTGATTCTAACACCACCGCCCATGAAGTTTCAAACAGGTGCAAAACTTAGCAGAACAAAAGATTATGGTCTGTAGTTAGCCCACTGCACACTGATTTTGGATGAGGGGAGGAACTTTACCTGAAAGCAGGTTTCCACACACAAATTCACATCCCAATGCCAGGGGGCAGACGGCTCTGCTGCAGCAACATTGGCACCGGGGGACGTGCTGCCCCTACTTCACATCCTCAGCCCCTCACCCTCTCTGCAGGAAGTCATGCTGAAGGACTTTCCAGACACTATGTACACTTCTCACAAACACCTATGGCACGTACTCAGCTTTTTGTTAAAACAGTTCTGTCAGAAAATGGGGAATTTTATTAAAAGTGAAAAGTTGTATTTGAGTGTGGATACTGCAGAGAAAATAACTTTCCAGCTGATCAACCAGAAACTTTAAAACAATTTTAATTTTCATATGTTGTTAAATACATGAAATTGACTACTTCAACTTTTTATTTGGTTGATTTGGGCTGAAGCTTCTACAGTAGGCAAACAACTGGAGCCCCTGTGGCTGCCTCCACATCGCCTAACGTAGCAATGCCCACTGCCAGCAGGGAAGAACACGCTCCATGTCAAGCTGGAGAAACATATTCCAGAATGGCTTAAGTCAAAGCAAACAATTACTTCGTTTGGAAACTGACTGACGCTTATCACCTGAGTGAAGTTAAAAAACGTGGTGCTTTGGTATTACACCTACCAGTTCTCCACTAAGTTAAAACTATACAAGTAACCCCTTGACTGCAATATCCCACTTAACAGTTGAGCTAGCACTAGAGATTTTAATGTAACAACATGACAGCACGTGCTCTTCTATCTCACCAGGAAAGTATGGTCCAGTTTCACACTCCTGACTTTGGAGAACATCAAACAGAAGAGGCTGCTTGGTCTTCTAGCAGAGAGCTGGGCAGGCCTTGCTGGCTAGGCTGAGCAAATTCAGTGTGGAAATTATTGTGGGAACTCAGTCACTGGCCTGGTTTAATTGCTACTAGCACACAAACCTTGCTGCGCTAGCAAGCCTACAGTTTGAAATAACCACTAATAAAAGGAATAGCGGTAATACCATTTCAGCAAAGTTTTAGCTTCGAGATAGAACATGTTCATGTTCAGTGCACCCAGGTACTGCATCACGAGGTGAACTGACAGGTTCACAAGCCAGCTATGTTGTTAACACTGTGAATAGGATCTAAACAGAAGTAGGTAGGTACTTCTCTGCTACTTGTTCTGCTATAAACAACTTACATCTGCGCTGGCCCAGCGGTGAGGCTAAGTATTTTCTGCTTCACGTTCCAGCCGCAGGCTTAATTTTTCATTAAGGCTCAGCTCAGCTTACAACTCCAACCAGAACTATTAACGCAAGGGCACTTTGAAAACACTGGCCATCGCACGGTTGCTCTCTCACAGACTAAAGGCAATTCTCTCCGTTGTGCACTGCATGCAGGGGAGGCCCTGCCCACGGCTCTGGAACAATCCTGCCCCTCCGTGCACAGCCGCAGCCTGGCCGCGGCTCTGCCCACCTCCCGCAGCTCCGGCATACACAAAGCAGCAACACCTGATCCCGGGAGCCCTTCTGCCTGCTCAGCGCTCGGCTGCGGCTCCTTGGGGACAGAAAGAAACGTCTGTCCAGACAAGCCTCTTCGGGGTCGAAACGCATCTCTTTGTCCTGAGTGAATTCAATCAGCTCCGCTTGGCACGCAGTACTTCAACGTCGTACGCTTCCCAGCTGCTCTCAGAAACCATGGATGCAAATCACCTGCAGTCCGTCCACAGAACAGTTTGTAGCTGCCGCATGCACTGCAGGTAGAATAGGTGCTTTCAAAACAAGCATTTTTATAAAAACTGTTACAAATCACCTCAGAAATTTAAGCCGTCAGGTACTGTCTCCTTTGCAGCACATCAAGACCAGAGGACCAACCAAGATGGCTGTGGTCCCGACCACAGAGCTTGTGACCAAATGTCTCGTTCCACGCAGGTGATCATCCCCCTGTACTTGGTCTGGTGAGGCCACACCTTGAGTACTGTGCTCAGTTTTGGGCCCCTCACTACAAGAAGGACATCAAGGCACTGGAGCATGTCCAGAGAAGGGCTACAAAGCTGGTGAAGGGCCTGGAGCACAAGTCCTGTGAGGAGCGGCTGAGGGCACTGGGGTTGTTGTGTCTGGAGAAGAGGAGACCCAGGGGAGACCTCATTGCTCTCTACAACTACCTGAAAAGAAGCTGTGGGGAGCTGGGGGTCGGCCTCTTCTCACAGATAACTATTGATAGGACTAGAAGGAATGGCCTCAAGTTGCGCCAGGGGAGGTTCAGGCTGGAAATGAGGAGACATTTCTTCTCAGAAAGAGCAGTCAGGCACTGGGACGGGTTGCCCAGGGAGGTGGTGGAGTCACCGTCCCTGGGGGTGTTCAAGGAGAGGCTGGACGTGGTGCTTAGGGACAGGGTTTAGTGGGTGACATTGGTGGTAGGGGGTGGTTGGACCAGGTGATCTTGGAGGGCTTTTCCAACCTCAATGATTCTGTGATTCCTCCTCTGAACCCTTAACACGAGACAAGATAAGAGCTCCTTTAGCTTAAATGGGGCATAAAACAGCTCAGTGCAGAAAGGGAGATGCTACAACAAAGAATTTTGCTGGGACGACTATACATGTTCACAAGAAACAAAGCAGTAATGGCATACTGGCAGCACATACAGGCCTGGGAGAGTCCCATGCTAGGGCCTGTGCTTTCGTAAAGGTGCACACACAGAGTTAGAGCTGATCCGGACTTTTTCCTCACCAGCCCAAAGAAGCCCGAACACTCGATGTTACAGCAAGCTCCAAACATTGCAGCACTGATGGCAATGAATCAGCCAAGTGCCTCCCACACCTATACACAACATGATTTCCACTCAGGGGATGAGCTCGGCCTTCCACCACATCCTAACCTCCGCCGCCTCCACCGTGAGGCTCAAAAAAAGAATACAAATCTCAGAGGCATAACAAAGGCCCGGTGTTTTGGCCAACTGTTTCCATTTAAAATAATCTCCTTTAGCAGCATCAAGAAAGTTTGATAGATGGGGAGAACAGGCAGAAAGCTGTTTATTCCAACATATATTTTGACACGACAGGTACCTAGAGAAAAAGGCGGAATATTTAGGCAACATTTCTTAAGCTAATTCATATTCTAGACAGATTGCCCAGCAGTATTAATCAAGGGCCTAACAAAGCATTAGCAGATCAATGCTATTTGTTTTCTTCTGGAATTTGCAGATCTCTGAAATAGGTGGTTATAACTCTCGCATGACAGGCTACTTTTACAATTTCAGTGTCAAAGCTGAAGATAAAAATATCTGTCCTGTTTTAACTTTCAATATTTTGTTAAGTCATACTATTCAAGAAAATATTGTTTGGTCCAACTGACCACTACTGAATCTTAAATGTTAAAGCAAAGCATGGCAATGGCAATGAAGGTTCTTTCAGTTATCAAAAAAAAAAAACACCTCTAAAATCTCGTTTTTAAAAAAATGAAGCAGTTCAGCAGATGGAACCACCTTAAGATCCTCCCCGAAGTTTGCTTTCTCCCTGGTTTCACCTATAGACTTTGCTTGCCCATGCCTTATCGCTTGACTTCTGTTTACACAGAAATACAAAACGCTGTCATCAGATGAAGCGCAACTGCAATGCGGCCCTTATATAAGCCTCATCACATGAATAATTAGCAAGGCCCATGGAGAACTACAAATAGGTTATTTCTCAACCATACTTACCGGAGTTAACCATTGCTAGGCCTCTGAATTAAGAACCAGCGGCCCAAGGAGGAGAGCAAAACAAGTTGAAACTAAATGAGCCAGAGATTCAGAGCAGGGAGCGGGATTATCTGGAGCTAAGGAAATGAAAGGAGAGGATTTCCCTGCCGTGAAGTTTGAGGTCAGGACTGGTTACACCTCACAAACAAGCATGCCTCTAACTACACGCATAATTGGATTCTCAATCAAATCCCGCTGTCAGGTGTTACACAACACGTCAGATAATCTTATCAGAGTTCATGGATCAAAAATGTACACAATCCTGCGTGTTTTCTCTATACCACCCATCACCACGGTCGTAACCTGGGGTACCACAGCCACTTACTCTCAGCTCGTACCCTGCGTTTCCTAGCAGCCGATGCAAAGCAGAGCATTTGGGTTGTTGGCTCACAGGCTACGGCAGCACTGGGAGATTGTTGACTCCCCTCGACAGCAGCAGAGGGGCCTTGCCAAGGCAGCAGAAACGCAGCAACACCGATTCAGCAGCTGGAAGATGGTACGGCAGTGACACTCCACCTCGAACCTGCTGCCACAGCAGGAACAACCAGCAACACTTGCTAGAGCCACGTTTAAATGAAAAAAAGGATCAAGAGAGAACCTGACATTTACAGTCCCTTGTCACCTACCTTAGTTAACAATTTAAAACAAAAAAAAACTAGACCAGGGCTCGTAAACAAATGAGGAAAAACCTGACCCAAAAAAGAAATTGATTTTCTTTTCTGCGGAAAAACTTAAAACCAACATAAATGATTTCCTTGTGCAATCTGGAGCTCTCCTGTGATTTTTGCGTCAGCCCCCAGCATACTGAACTGAAGAAGCCCAGTATGTAATGGCACATAATTGAGGATATCCGGAAGGATCTGTGGATTAAAAGAAAGGAACAAAGCTCTGGCTGTGTCTTTTTTGAACTTTTTAGACGCAACAATAAAACTGAAAAATCCCTGGTGCTACACTGTCTTGTTATTGCTACCTAGCTGGAGGGGATGAGAGGGAGAGCTCTGAGGGTCCATTTCCTTTGGGAACAAAACGTTTCAGCTATTTACAGATTAATTGAAGACATCCCCTACATTTGTGCTGCAATTGGACCCAACTCAAACAGACATTCATACCAAATAAATCCTCAGGAGATGAGCTTATTGATATCCCACCACCAGAGGTGACCCTATAAATAGGGACAGGTGTCCAAAGCCTTATAGCTTAGTCCTGTACTGAAAGAAAAAAAAAAACAAACAACACTAAAACAAGTTACACAGATTATTTAAGCAGTGCCAGCTTTGGAAGAGAGACGGCCAGTGACCCCGAACTGAGCGTTTGCTCATGCTGGCACACAGAACTGGGGACGCTGGTGTATGGAGAGCGACTCTTTGCTCAGTCAGATAGTAACAGGACAAGGGGGAATGGTTTTAAACTAAAAGAGTGGAGATTTAGATTAGAGGTTAGGAGGAAATTCTTTACTCAGAGGGTGGTGAGGCACTGGCACAGGCTGCCCAGAGAGGTCATGGATGCCCCATCCCTGGAAGTGTTTAAGACCAGGATAAACGGGGCTTTGGGCAGCCTGGTCTGGTGGGAGGTGTCCCTGCCCCTGGCAGGGGGTTGGAACTGGGTGAGCTTTGAGGTCCCTTCCAACCCGAGCCATCCTGTGATTCTACGATATAGGTCACACACGGCACTGCCCAGCCAAACAGCTCATACACCCAGACAATTCCCAGTACTGGCAACAACTGTAGCACTTCTCTCTCCCAGAGAGAAAATAAAGCCCTTGAACACAAAAGCTCTTTCAGCTATTTCTCCCAGCAGCACATTATAAGTTGTACATCAAGTATCACTTTACATCGACCAACACCAGTGCTCACATGCTAATAAATCCATCAGTGTGTGTTTTTGCCCACCAGTTTTTCTTCTGGTGCTTTCCACATCTACATCTAAGATCTCCAGAGACAGAGCCTTCAGCCTCAGAGGACAACCAGATAAGGAAAATAAATTTTTATAATCCAATTCATATATTGTACTAAAAGTAAAGTGACTCTGAGAGAAAATGTCTCACAATGAGTTGAATGAATTAATACCTGAAACCCTGGGTTACAATACCTTAAATTCATGCCTTAAACTGACTGGCTCTGAGGGGTGGCATTCAAAACCACTTTAGAGGATCTGACATCAGAAGCTAGAGACAGATCTTGCCAAAACTGGAGACAATGAAGCAGCAAATACAGCATTAACTGTCAATGAAGAACCAAGCCCAAACCCTATATCCCACAGAAAACAGTAATAGTGACTAAAGGAAAGCCAAGTGCACAAGTTTTGTATGTGAAATACAGCTATTATCTTTAAACCATTTATGCATTAGTACATTAAATTCAAATTACAGTACTGTTGCCTATTTTGAACAGAAAGTGGGTTAACAGTCAGGATCCCAGAGTTCATTTCTATTATCGGAATGGAAAAACACCCCAATGCCAATTGATGCAGCTTTGGGGCAGAGGGCAGGCCCTCTCACACACATGGCTGTGCTGCAGTGACCATCCCCTCTCTGCTGCGGGGGCACACAGGAGAGCTGCTTTCACAAAAGGATGTCGAGCCGTACATCACCAGCATTCTGCCCCACCTGACAGTCCTTGGTTGGACACACGGCCTTCCCAAAAACACTTTAAGCTAAAAGAGGAAATAGGCAAGTATAAATTACAGAGTACACATGAAAAATAAAAATTAAAAGAGTCTTCTGGCTAGACCACGTCAAATTTCCTCGACATATCTGATAAAGCTGGTTAGTCAGTAGCATTTCCTAGTGGCAGCCTGAGAAATCCAAAGTAGTAGGTGTTGTCAAGGAAAGATGCAGATGTCGGGAGCTTCAAAGGACTTTCCCTGGTCCCCCAGTACACGCCTCTCTTTCAAACAGACTGAACTTCAACCAGACAACTCAGACACGGATACTAGGCAGGCATCCAACAACACAAACCAAACTGAATGTTACTTTGCCCAATGCTCAGCAGTCATTATGGGAGCACACAAACACAGCGGAGAAAAAAAAAAAGACTCTTGAAAATTTAAAAATCCATTTCTCCAAGGACAGGACAAAAATGGATAATGCACAAATTATAACTAATTTCCTAAGAGTCATGAGAAACTGTTCCAAGATATGTAACCAACGCTTTGGTTGTATTCACAAGATCATCACATGCTTCATGTGATAAAGCAATGACTACTGCTTGCGTTTCTTTCCGACTTACAGAATATATATTGAACAAACCAAAACTGAAAGAATGAAACCTGAATTGTCACGGGCAGGACAGGGAAACAATTACTCTATGAGATTGTTAAGGAAAGCAAGAACATCTATAAAGCAACTAAACATTAAGCAGTGCTGGAGGTTAATTGTTCTTGTTTGTCAGCTTGGCCAAAAGCATAAATGAGCTTAAACTGTGGCAAAGGTGACTGCCAAGTATTCCCGCAGAGAGGAGAGGGAAGCAGATCGTTACCCTTCACTGAATCACATTCCAAAGGCCTCCACAGCAGCAACATCACACCTATCGTGAAGCAGCCTTCAAGACCAGGGGGTGGCAGGGAATAGACTTCAGAACAAGAAGAATCTATTAACCATGCAAACCGAAACAAAAGCCTCAACTACTTCATGCTGCGGATGCTTACAACACATTACCTCCCAACAGCAGCCTTATCATCACCACCACTGCACGCCCGTCAGTCTGCCAAGGCCCTGCTATGTCCTTCATACTCAGAACCCATCTGGAGAAGAGGCTGGGGTCCCTTTGCTGAAGCCCTCCCCCACATCTCACCCTTTTCAAGACTATACACATGGAGTTCTTCAATATCTTGCTGGCTTTTAGCTCTTGCCTGTTCTCTTCCAATACCTGAGAAGATGACCAAGACGACCAAGCCAAGCTCCTTACTGAGGCTAGGAGAACAAGAGACAGTAGTCATAAACTAAAGCAAGAGACTTCCCAGGGTGGCGTAAGGAAAATGTTTTCCCCATGAGGTCAGCCATGTATTGGCTGCCCAGAGAGACCGAGGACTCTCCACTCTTGAAGGTTTTTCCAAGACCGAATAACTCGGTAGAGCCCCGAGCAACATGGCCTGAATTTAGTTTTGACCCTGCTTTGGGTGGAAGGTTGGTTCGGATGACCTCTGGAGTTCCCTCCATACTTGAATTAGTCTAAGCTTACCCTTCCAAATTTCCAAAGCTTTATTGTTAACGTGGACATTGTCATACCTCTGTAAGCATATTGTGGCCTCTGAACGGGATCATTCAGCTGCTGAATGCAGGCCTTGGCACTGAACATGCAGCTCCATGGAATTACAGGCAACTGAGATGGAAAAGACCTGGAAGGTCAGAGGGTTTATTCACCCACTCTACCTTTCTGTACCAATATCAGCTATGTCCAAAGCGTTCCTGGCAGACAGAAGTTTGAGCTGGTTTTAGAAGTCTCTCCTATGGGCAATTTCACAGCTCCACAAACAAACTGCTCCAGGACATCCATCCTTACAACAGTAAACAGTTCTCTTCCTATCTTTTACTTTTCTTAGGGTAAGTCAAGACTATTAACATTTATCCATTTCACCTGGAAAATGAAGAACAATTTATTCCCTTTTACTTCGCGTTTGGCTTCAGGTATTTTATTTTTTTTTGCAGTCTTCACTTCCCATCTCTCACATTACGGAACTGGTCCTGTTCCCTAGATGCCCAGTCATCTCCCTTCTCTCCTGAATTGCCTCTAAATACAATTAATTAGTCTGCATTTGTCTCGAACAGTGGCACCCTAAACTGAACACTGGACATCAGCCAACACATTATCAGTACATTATCAATGTATAAGTTACTTCATGCCTTGCATAAAAACTCCATTTTCTCTATATACTATTTTTTTTTTGCCACAATGTTTGTTTCATGATCAATTTTTATGCATTATTTATAATCGCTTGAATTCTTGCCTATAACAACAGCAGAGAGCTCACTTGCCCTTTACGTTCAGTCAACTAGTATCCAAGATATAGGCTAACACCACTTTCTGTAAGTCTCCTCTTCCTCCCCCAAAATGTCCTGGTGTTCACCAGTCACAAGAGTTTAAAATCAACCCCTGCTTTTGGGGCTGAAAGTACCGAACAGAGCACTTTCATCTAAACCTCTCAACTGTAGAATGTTTCTTCCTTTTCTGGGCCTAGCAAGGCTTTATTCGTTGACACGTAAAGAACGATTAAGAGCCCGTCTGTTCCCCCAAAGGCTTTGGGGAAAACAGATGAAGCAGACCTACACAGCCAAGGCAGCAGGTTGACTAGATGACCAGCCAATGTAGGTCACTTCAGGGGCCACGAGCAGGAAAAGAATCAGCCTGAAGCTTTTGGGAGGACAAAACAAAACAAAAAAAAAAGAGGACAATTAAGTGTCAGTGTAACTAAACATCAAATAACTTACCTGACAATACCAGTTCAGTCCTACCTCTGATCTGATTTTTAGAGCTCACTGAACACCAGCCAGAACACTTTTTGCTGAACTCAAAGTTCTGCTAATGAAGATCACAAGGGCAGTTTCATTGTTCCTGAGTGACGAGCTGGCTGATTAGATCAGAAGTGTAAATCACACTTTTAGTTACTTAAGTTAAACAGGTGGCCTTCTCTCTGACTTACTACTTCTTCAAACTATAAAAAGAGTAACCCTTCTCTTTTCTCTCATGCCTCGAAAAAATATATATTCAGATATTTATTCCCCCTTAACCCTGTGTGAAAATATTTCATGGTCTTTCATGTGTTTCAAACAATTTGCTTATAAAACACATTAACCTTTCTTAAATGTACCAATCATTCACTCTTATGATATAATTGTAACTAGAAAAAGAAAATAGGGGAACAATCAATACCGCCTAGTCTCCAAAGTAACGTGTATAGATAAGACTTTAAAGAACAAACAAAACGAAAAAAAATCCACGTTTATCAACATTGCTAACAAGTTACGTAGTTCAGTATAACGTCATGACTGACATTAATACTCTGCAGCTATACAGCTTTCCAGGTTTAAATGCCGCATTACCTTTGGTGTTTCAGTTGTCTTCTGTTTAAGACTGCTATCATGGATAGAAATAAAAGGAAAAAAAATAGTGAATGAAAATGACAAAGAAGAAATACACAGGTTGTTGGCTTCTGTCCCAACAAAGACAATAACCAAGTGGTTGGTCATTGACCCAAGACACGGCAGACCTTTGTTCAAAAACTCTGTATTAGATTAGTCTAGACAAACTAGACTAAGAAGAATGTTTGAACAAAATCTTCCTTTATCAAAAGAAACCAGGGCAGAAAAGATAGAGTCAGACTTTGAGATGTCTAATGAGAGAGGAACATTTCCTGTCCGGTCCTATTAGCTATATCCTTCTGCATGTTCAGCTCTGCAAGCTGAACCAGCATGCTACAGCCCTTTAACTCTTACCCACCTCAAGAATCACGCTTTATTGATGTTCTTAAAGGATCGATTATGCTGAAAATAAATGAAAGGGGAGTGAGGGGGAGATCGGTGTCCTTCTAGCTACCGTACACAAGAGAATGCATTGCAGGAAACCTGGAGGACTTGAAGAATGGAGAATCTGCATTAAATGTAAAACATCCTCCCAAAGAGCTAAGTATTTATTGACCAACTGAACTACGTAGCATTCATGTAGTAGTACAAACACAAGAACCAGCTGTGAGAAAGAAAAGTTATCCAGACAACAAATGCTTGAATCCATTCTTAAAACCAACAGCAGGAAAGCACTCTTTAGCTTGAATGCACAAGAATTACTGTGTGTGAGGAACAATAATATCAGAAGCTTTTGCTAAGGTTGTGTTGCTGCCAAGGCTTATGTTTGGAGGCTACACATGGCTAAGGGGACATGGCGTGGATGTAAGCACTCCAAACCCCTATCACCCACCCCAATTACACGCACTCCGCAAGTGAGCACTTCAGACCAGTCCCTGCAGCATATGGAAAGATTTTTACTCTGCGACCTATAAAAACAACTGGTTTTAATCACACATTACAAGAAATGCACCAGTTCAAAGAATTACTCTTTTCAGGACCAACATGAACAACTTCAAGGAAGGAAAAGTTTCACAAATATGTCCCTTCACGGATTTTTCCAAGGCAATGCATGTGGTTCACAGTTTAAAACACACACTGAACAGGCCTTCTCCACACATCAAAGTCACCGGGCCACCGACCTGCAAACCCTTTCACTGCTCTCCATTTGCATCTTGTTGCTATGGCAAATGCATCAAACAAGAGAACTGGTTGGAAAAATAAGGCTGCGTTTCTGCCTTTAGTCACACAGGAGCAGACGTTTCTTTCACCAAAGTTTCACCAGGGAAAACTGGCAATAAACACAGAGGACTACAAAAAAGGAGGAAGAACAGGAAGAAAATGAACAAGATTTAAAACATTTTGAGAGTAGAGGGGAAAGAGGACACAAGGAAAAGGCACAGCTCATGTAGTTACTCTTGCTGGACTCGTTCAGATGGTGTTTGATTTCTAATTAAACTTTCTTGTTCTCCAGTTCAAACAATACTTTTAACTTCTTGCGAGTATTTTACATGGGAATTAAATTAGTATAAGAAAAAAATCCTGTGCCCCAGCAGCCCCAGATATGACAGAATACTGAATCTTTTCCTTAAGCAGATAAAAAGGCACCTCAAATGGCTTTAATTCCCCAGCAGCAGTCAGGTAACGTAAGAGGAAAGCAAGAATTCCAGCAGCCATCTCAGGCAGGGCAGCAAGGGCAACCTGTGAAACACTTAAAGCAAATAAAGGGAAAGCAGAGGGAGGGAGCGAGGCTGCCTCCATCCCAAGCACAAGGGTCATTCACCTACTGTAGAAGAATTTGCAGAAGTCACACAGAAAAAAGGAAAATGTGAAGCCTTCAGGAGCTCAGTAATAAAGGAACGTCTGAGCCGACAACCTAAACCCAAACTCTCCAAAGAGTGTAGCAAAGGAAATACCACCAAATGGAAACAGGAGTTTAATTCGCTTAGAAAATCCAAAGTCTTCTACAAACTTTAGGAAATGCCAAGTTAAAAACACAATTCACCCACAAGTATGGACAGACTGATACCACTCATTGCCTTTTTCTCCCCCCCCTCCCCCTTTTTTTTTTAATTCAAGATACATTCATCTTTTGGCATGGAAATTGTAACATCAAGGAAAATGTCTGACTAGGTTTTTTTTCCCCTCCATGAGAGGATGAATTTGTGTTTACATCACGGGTGGTGGAAAGGCAAGTTTATTTCCTAGAAAGCAAGATCACAGATTTCAGCCTGCCCCAAGCAACATCAGTTACGGTTGATCGAGTCAGATATGATGAAACCTGAATTAATTCAGCAGCAGATGGTGCTGTGGGTTTTTTTCAGCTGAAATGCAAAACATATGGATGGAGTGGCGTAAAGTTTCACTGAAGGACAAGGGAATGTTTGTTTAAGTCACGGTACAAAGGGAAACATCAAAACTTACAAAAGATATGAAACGTGAGCTTTCCAAAAACAAAATCTCCTTTGTAGCTTTCCATTAACAGACTCCCTTTCCAAAAGAAGTATTTCCCAACACCTGACATGACTCAAAAAATTACTATTTGATACTGTTGAACATTTTTTTTTGTCTTTGGCAGGGAATACTTGCATACTGCTAGACTGAACTTCATTAATACCCAACTTTCCAAGACATTCTGCCCCAAAACTTTCAAACCTTCACATAATTACAGCTGGATGATAATAATTGTCTAATAAAAGGAAACCTTTGGCTCATTTTTAGGAGCCAATTCACAGTACTGTAATGTATTGCTGTTGCTTATCTACTTACAGACTGATTTATACAGCGTGAGAACGCTTAGCGCTGTATGGGAAGCACAAACGAGAGCCTCTGCCCGCCAGAGCTTACGATGTATATACCACAGCACACACGGCCACTCGTCTGACATTTCAGGATCTATTCGTGGCAGGAAGCTTAGACACAACACTAAGTGTTTGCAGAACAGCAGCCTAAGAAAGAAAATTAATTTCAACAGCCGAAGGGCGTCAAAGCACAGCTACCAAAAAAAAAAAAAGCCAGGTTCCCTCCACTCAGCTGCTTATTTTCTGGTGTGCAATAGCTGGGTCTGTCACAGAGGAAAAAAAAACTTTGGTGCAATCAGAAAAAAGTGCTGAGAAGGGGAATGCAAAAGGTGAAAAGGTAGACAAACAGTAGATGGGGTGAAAAAAACACAGAAACAAGCAAAGGAGGAAAAAAACGCAGAAGAGAGCCAACTGGTCACGTAGTTCAAGAACTAGGGCCAGGGTAGGAACAAATCCAGTGTTTCCATAACAAATCTATGCCTCGGAAGGCTAAGGTTACACGGCTTGAACGCAGCCCGTTTGCCTTATCAAAAGTTAACAGTGCGTCCTGATTTCATGCCACAAACAGCCTGATTGGTTGCTAAATTTATGCTCCCAAATTGTATTAGTAATCAGCAGGCCTTTCTAGAGTGCCCCATCTCCCCTCTTGGAATGCCAGAAATAGAAGTTTTTAATTCTTGAGCTACAATTACTACTTCCCCTGTTATTTAAGAAGTTTCCTGATAGAGGCGGTACATTTTGCGCACATCATTTCCATGCTTGGCAAACACCAAGACTTCAGGGAAGCGAAGCGGTGTTACGAAGTGTTGCAGACACCCAGGGCGGGTACAAGAAGGGCACTTTTAAGATGTTTCGGGGAAGAGCTGGCGGCCAGATCCCCCGGCTACTCTGCACAGGTGAGGAAGAGGGGAGCAGTTCTCCCCCTCTTGGCACGAGGGATGGAACACAGGAGAGATGCTGATCGCAGCAGCACTCTTGTTATCTTGCCAAAGCAGGGAAGAAGGCACATCTTTCACCATGACAGCACACCCAACGCCAGAGCCCCATTTCCTTTAGCTTCACCAACCATCAATTCATGTCCTTTTATTGTCCGCTCCACCCGAGGTGTCACCCAGCCACGTGTCAATAGCCATTTTACTTGACCGGTGGTCAGCTTCCCGAGCGATTCATCTTTTCACATAACTCTTCGTTATTTCTTCTTTTTTTTTTTTTCCATTTAGCATCTGACAAGGCAGCATTACAAATCAACACTGAAGCTTATCATCTGTGTGTCTGGGACGTTCAATGACTCACAGTGAATCAAGCTCGTCCTTCTTCGGAGAACCAGAAGACAGATGTTTACTACAGCGTTGACGTCTTCTGCATAACAGGATCCACGTAACAGACATCTTTCCATGCTCCATCAGAGAGAAGTCCTCCAAGCAAGCCTCCTGGTGACTTCCATCCACACATTATTATTCTTCAGCAGTTCCCTTGTCTAGCCTGCATCCAAAAGTGCAAAGGACCTAAGCCCAACTTTCTGGTCTGCTTAGACCAGCACTGGTAGGATGCTGGAACTGTACCACTGCAAGCTACAAGGAGCGAGGGCAGGCACTGCTACCTCTGCTCCTGGAGCTATTTCAAGCCCTGCGACCCCAGCCAAGCCCCGGACAGCTCGCACCATGACCCTGTGTGCAGCACGGACACAAACTGCTGGCTAGTGAGATCCTCAATGTTACGTGAGACCTTCACCTGCCCAGGAAACCTGTACGCTATACCTTGGCTGCAGACACCACTAACATGGCAAGACGCAGAAATTTGGAACTATAACTGACATCCTTTCATGGACTTGGTTCCAGAAACAGCTGCCCGACATTTCCACCATTTCATAGCCTCCTCAGCAAAATCTTCACACGCTGAAGAGACTTTTTGAAAAGCAAGACGGTAATTTCAGATTTGCCAAGAGGATAGCTTTTCACATTTAAAAGAAAAAACAGCCACCTGATTAGGTAACTATCACAGGGGCTCTCTAATTTCATCTGAAAGCAGACACTACGCACAGTCAGACAGAGGAATGCAAAGAGCCAGGCTCTTTGTTGAAGTAGCAGACCATCATCAAAATCTGAGTCCACAAGTCTTTCAGAGGCAGTTGACAATGAAGAAAGAATTTTTTTTCTTAATTGGGGAATTTTACATTAGTTACTGGATTATATGGCAAATTATTTTCAGCTTTCATGCTTCACTAAACCGGAGTATTTAGTTCATCGCTCACAAACCCATTATTACACTGAAGAAAATGGAGAGCAATTAGCATACAAAATGATAGCTTAAAGGTGGTGTTAATTGGAAAGAAATATTTTTAATGGTGTTGTATACAATTAAGTGAGATAACCATGTTCTGGGAAAAAAAAAAAACAATTTGCTAAACCATTTCAGTAATGTCTGTTCTTCAGCTGATGTTTCAAGTTTAAGCAAATTCAGTGCTGCAGCGGGTTCAGTGCAATACGCCTTTGAAACACCTCGGTTCAGCCACTACCACGTGGGTTGCAACCTAAAAGCTGGTCCTCCCGTTGAGCAAGCCATGTTCAGAAAACATACATATCAGAACAAAGACTAAATCATCGCAACAGTGGAGATCATCACTCCACTGAATTAAGCTCAAGTTCCCCAAAAGAACTGAAGAAGGAGAAGAAAACAGAATCCAGTTTTCATAGCGCGCTGTACAGCAGTGCGCTGATGCAACTGGTCTTGCAACTCATGGTGTGTTATAGGACCTCACAAAATACACAACCAGAAACAGCAGAAAACAATCTAAACAGAGTCACTGGTGGGGAAAGAGTAATTGTGCACGCTTTTGTTCATGATTTCTAAGCAGAGAAGGAGAAATCTTGTACATGAATAGTTAATCTTCCAGAGGAAGAAAGCAGACAGGAGGAAAGATGTAATCCCTCATTACCAGTGAACTATACTCAGATATAAGGTGTTAGTTATACAAAGGTATTACAGAAATGTGCCTTGTAACGTCTGGGATTTGTTTTAAGAGCTACAGTGAACTATTTTAATCCAGCTGAGTGATGTTAATTCACTTTTACAAATTTTTTGCCAGATACTATTTCTAATCTATTCATCGCACATCTACAGCCATAAACCTATTTGCACCAGTAGCTTTTATTTAATTCCTAGTTACAACAACCCTTTGTATTTTAAATGAACTTCTACATCACTATTTTTTTTGGCTCGGGAGATATTTAATATTTTCTTCAAATGACAGAGCAGTCTGCTAACCTGTAACACGCCCTATTTTTAGAATCACACCTATCTCATATTTTCCCTTTTGAAAACACAGCCTAATTACGCTCTGGAATAATACCTCCCTGTATTTTTATGTGAAAAAGGGCTTCAACAGACACCACTCACAAAAGCATCTCTCCACACAGACAACGCTACCACAAGCAGACTTTAATGAACAACTGCAGCATAAGCCCCACGTTAGCGTGCAGGGGCGGCGTTTCTCTGTTCACCCAAAGTGCTATTGAACTGTTGCCCCCACAAGCACGTACCCACAACAGCATTCAGCAGCATCGCCTATTCCTACGGCCTTCATCCAAAAAAAAAGATCCATGCCCTCTGTTTGCCTGCACAACCCCTATTTATCTAATAAGGTGAAATGGAAGCAGTAAAGACCAACTGGTAGGGACAGACCTTCCCCTACAGCCTGTTTTCTTGTGGCACAATACTCCAGATGCATCAGCATATAATATAAATATCAAATATTCCAAATATCAGCATATAATATAAAGAATCTTCTTTAAAGGAAAAAAAGACGTCATCATTCAGCATTGCAACCAAAACCCAAATATTGACGTTTTATATATGGGTGCATGCGTGGGTATATTTCCTCTTATGTTTGAATTATGTAAAGGCATCTTGAAAGCGAAGACATCCGTGGGCTAATCTGGAAGTTCTTCAAACAATGAAATAATATCTTCCCATAGAAAACCGAGAAGAGCCAAGAGTTCACTGATGAACACCAGATTTTTATCTCCGATAAAAGAGCAATTTGAATTAGCTGATGTTTCAAAATGATTTAAGCTCCACTCCCACTACGGCTTCTACATAGAGTTATTCATGTGTAGTGTGAGCAGCCTCACGGAAACCCATCCATGCAATTTTAGGTACAAGGTTTACGGGTGGGAGAAGAAAAACCCTTTATCATCCTAGGCTGCTCTGGCAGAGCTTCGCGATGCAAACGGCTGGAGCCGAGGGGCTGCCTTTCCCCGATGAGTAAGCGTTTGCAGCGTGTGGCCGCGGTTAGCCCCGATATTTTTAGGGTTTTGCAGCTCTTCCCCCCCTCTACACACACACCCCGCTTCTTACCTGACCGCCACCCGCACCGAGCTCTCGTCCTGGCCGGCCGACATGGTGCCGGGCGGGCCGGGAGAGCGGCCCCGCCGCGCCGGGGAGGGTCCCCTGGCGACGGAGAAGGACGAGGAGGAGGAGGAAGAGGAGAAGGACGAAGAAGAGGAGGAGGAGAAGGCGGAGGCAGCGGCTCCCCCACCCTCACCTCCTCCACCTCCCCTCTCCAGCCATTTTGGGTGCCCGAGTCGCTAGGTGGCGGCGCTCCTCCCCTCACACACACACACCCCGCTCCGGCCCTGGGCGGGGAGAGCCGTCAGCCCGCCCGCCGGCCTGTCAGTCAGTCAGTCCGTCAGTCCGTCAGTCAGTCTGTCCGCCTGTCCGTCTGTCCATCTGTCTGTCAGTCACCCCACAGGCCGAGGTCTGGCCCGCTGTCCTCTTCCCCTACCGAAACGCGCGGTTTGCAGTTGGAAACCCTGTGGGCGGCTGACAGGAATTTCTGATGCCAGTGGTACCCCCTGCCAGGAGACAAGCCCCGTTGTTTTGCCCAAAACAACCCGCATTCCTAAGGGAGGCTTTCTGTCAGAATAAGCCCCTTTTTTTTATTTTTTAAATTGTAGTGGTATGCTAAAAACCTTGTGCTTCAGGTTGTTTGGTAGCAAATACTGCTCGCTGCCGGGCCCTGGCCTCTCTCAGAGGTGGGCAGGTGAGGTCTGACCGTCGGACAGGGCTTCTGGCCATCCACGTCTCTTCCACAAGCAAGCCCCCCTCAGGAGAAGAAATCCACTGTGTCATCATTACTCTGCATGTTTCTCCTCCTCGCTCGCTCACCCTCTTCTGTTCTCCTTGATTCACTTAGGGATTGGAGCGTTTCCAGAAAGCGGCTGGCCTGGAGGTTGCTGTACAAAATGGTGGTCTCCTGTGCTCTTCTGAATCACGTAGCACCGCCATACACAGCTCCGATGTCGATGGAAAACAGGGCGGTTTAAGCTCCGCAGCATATCACTGAGGTGTGCTGACATAACATTTACTGGAAGGGCAGAAAAATGGAGGCGCAGGTAGTTCAGGCTGCAGCCGCCTCAGGAACCTGGTACACACAGAATAAAACCTAATTTTCCCTGGGCTTCCAGCCATATTCTCTATTTTATGCCATAGGAAAAATGTTTTGCTTCTTTTTTTTTTTTCACAATATTTTATAGATAATAGATAAAGTTCTCACAGATTAATTGTTAGCATTCGTGCAAAATAGCTTCAAAATGAAAGCGATAGAAAGCTCATAGTTCAGGGCGTTTCCACCTAGTGGGACCTAAACACTCCTGACGGTGTTGTGCATTTACCTTTATTATACTGAGCTACTTAACAATAGCTCCGTGGTGAGTGGCCTCCTATAGCATATCATATATCATAATTTATTTACATCAGATTTACCACTCAAGCTAAAAATAAAGCTTAAGCAAACATGGAAAATACAAAGGTTATTATGTTTTTGCTGTAATAGCTTTAGTAAAGTGGATACTTTCTTATCCAAATGTATCCAATACTTCTTTCCGGTTGACACAGCTACAGTGCTAATGTAACAAACACATTAAAGCTGAATTTGTACTTGTACATCACTCTGCATGTGTTCCACGCAGCATCTTTAGCTGGGTAGGCCCCAGCAGAGCAAAGCCTTATCAACCTCACCCTGAGCATGCGTACAAGCCTGCAGGTCCGCGCCTCCAGCTCTCCACAGCATGAGCCGTGCTAAATGCCCAGCCAGCAGCTGCAGGAGCTGTCTGTGACATTCCCGGCTGCTCAGACCCAGGATCACACTCTAGAACTTGCCAGGGCCATTTCTTTTCTATCCTTCCTGAACCCCTAGACATTTCTCTCAGCCTGATCACATTCAACCCTCTCTCTTGTGCTTTGAAAATGAATTTAGCAAAGTCAGTCTGGCAGAACTCCTCCTGAGCTTAATATCACTCATACAGCTGGGTCAGTATTTACATCTCAATCATAAAAGATTTACCTTTATGACAAAGATTTTTTATCTGCATTGGGATTAAACAGAAAGTCAGAAGTATGGGTGTAAAAACTAGTTTGGGTGGTAAAACTGTTCTCTTGTCATTTATGGTTATTTTGGTCTTATAATATCCTGTTAACCTTTTCTATCCTAAAGATTTCAGTCCAATGAGAGACTCCTCTGAAAATAATAAAACAAGTTACATTTAGCTTCTTGACATTTCACGTAAATTTCCTGTTCTGTGACCATTCAGATGTAAACCAGGAAAAAGACATAGGTCCTATTTCCTTAATGACAGATTTTTCCCTGTATTCCCTGTTTTGAGAAAATAACAGTCCTTTTATTTAAATGAACTGTTTTATTTTGGGTTTTCCCTATTCCTTTAATATAAGCAAGTATTCTGCTATACTGTTAGGTTGGTTGGCTCAGGAAACTTAAATCACTTCTGCTTTTCCTTTCTTATAATGTGGTTGACCTGTGCTCTCCAGCATCATATTCACCTCGTTGGAGGATTAGCTTGAATAAATAAGGGCACAATCACTCCCTCTCTTTCATCGTCTATACTGCCAATGACTTGTTTATCTTTAATAAAGCTATATTGTAACTCTTACAGACTTGTGAAACCTCACAGCTGAAGAATGAGCTGGGAAGGTGCCCTCTCCTCATGCTCCTCAACATGCCTACAGGCAAGACCCGCAGCAGAGCGCCGCTGTGGACTCCCAGGCACAGGCACCAGGCACGGCTGGTCACCCCCGGTCAGCTGCAGAGGCTCCCAGAGAGGGGACAAACTGTAAAACTGGGGAGTAGCCAGGGACTTTATGGCTCTGATCCCTGCTCAGCGCGTTGAGGAGGACTGCTAGGAGCATCGTGCCTTGGCAGCAGTCCCATGTCACGGCTGGTATACTTTCACCCCTCCATTCTGCTCTGTGACTCAGTGCCACGAGCTTCATCCACTGGGCAAACAAACAAAGGTCTGCATTTGGACGGGCGAGGGCTCTGACTGACAAATACACACACGTGCATGCACACGCACAGCTGCACAGATGGGGAAGCTCCTCGTATTGTTCCTCAAGCGTCAGAAATTACAGAGCCGAACATCAAGAGCTGTACACAGTCATGATGAGCAGCTCATCGGTCTGTGGAGAGCAATGAGTCACCCTTATGCTCAGTCGTCTCCACCTAGATGTCCAAGCCCCAAGTCTTGGGCCTCGTAATGTTTGTGGCCAGGTTGCCTAGGTCGTGCATGTGCCATATAGGTTGATTTTGAAAAGACCTAATTAAAGAACTGAAAGACCACTTAGAGCAGTAGAGCCTTAACTTCAGATATTTTAACTGTGATAATTTACTGATGCTAACCAAGCTAGTTCAATCAAAGGTTCAGCTGGCTGGTTAGGGCCATGCTAAGGGGGTTGACTATGACTTTGAGCTGCTGGAAATATCCTTTAGTTCTGAGAAGAGATTCTATTGATGGAAATAATAGAAAAGTGCTAGAGAATAATGATGCTGAGACAATTTACAGCCACGAGGATCTAGCCCATGATGTTTTGACAGGTTTTTTTTGTTTGTTTGTTTTTAAGATTTCACTATACAAAACCTTATCAGACAACAGCCAGACATGCATAATACAGCTGTGATGTTTTCTAGTGCTTTTTCTGCTAAGTAGTCAAGGTGAGACTGTTTTACTGAGACAGGCAGTAACAGCTGAAATTACTAATTTCTGGTAAACCTGTATTAACTAGAGCAAATACACTATGACTACTAGAAGACTTCAAGCAAGATGTGTGGGTTTTATCAAGTTAAACATTAGGTCCACCATTCTAGAAGTCAGATATTCTTCTGGATACTGAAATGTTCATGAGCTATAAAAGAAAGGCACTAATGCTTTGTTCTGAAAATTCAATATATCTAATCATCTGCATAATTTATGCAATCTTATCAAATTCTCTCACATGAAATAAATAGCTGGGATATCATCTTTTTAATGACTATTGTTTTCTTCAATCTGTATAATAAATAAATTATTTTTAACTGCATGCCATCCACAAAGTATTCTGTGATTTTGGCATGACACATTATGAAGCCTAAATGTATATGCAAATATGACACAAAATGTACATTCTAATGATCTTTTCTTTCACATTCAGTCATATGATAATTTGAAAAAAGTGCAGAGATCTTTGCTCATCATGTAAGGGATTATATATTTTCTCAATAGTTTTTTCCTTGTCCTAGTCTGTCATAATTCTACGAATTGTATGACCCAATAATTACTTGTATTCCAGCATCTTCTGACACAGGAAGGGTGACTGGACTCCCGTGAAAATGGACTTCATGAGCTGTTGCTGATTGAAATTAAGTCAGCAATATTCACCCTTCAGCAGTAATCACACCATTTTATTTAATAAGCACTAAATTCTTCAGCATTGAAGTATACAGTGCTTCTGGGTTTCTTCTTGGCAAAGTCAAACTTTTGTTTGCATTTTCCAAGTGATGCCTTAGGGTTACGTGAACCTTAGGCTTTTCCACAGTCAGCTTTTGAAAGATCTTCACTACACACTAAACTAAACTTCCTGAAACTGTTACATCTTGATTTTTAAGGGCTTTCTAGAAGCAACTTTTTCTTCTCTGGCTGGCTTCTCTGTTTCAACTTGCAGGTCTTTGAAAGCAGTCAAGCTTACAGAAAACATATCAAATGCGTTCCAATTTCTTCTCATCACTCACCAAGACTTTTGATCAAACAACAAAGAGGAACAAAAAGAGTCAAACCACTCTAAACTGGCACGTAAAAAGGTATAACAGGGGGGGCTTTGGTTCCAGTTACCATTGAAAACAGGCTGCTGAAGGAACAGTTGCTTGGCTCATGATGGGACAGGGAAGGTAATCTCAAAGCTGTAAAGCAAGAAAGGAGCACAAGAACATGTTTATATAATCTGAATAACACCAGCTAAGGAAAGGAAACAGGCTGGTTTAGCATAGGTGGCTGTGGAGAGAACATGGTACGGAGACCAGAAGGAATGGGGTGGAGAACGAAGAGAGATCTCTGGAGTCAAAGCCTAGTGATAGCTCTGTAGGGTGGTTCCTGGAGATCAAGAAGTACCAGGAACCTCTAAAGAAAGAAAAAAGGAGATGGGCCTTTTCCATCTACCTTCCAGGAAATGAATGAATTGCAAAAGAGAAAATATGATGGAAAGAAATATGATTAAGGGAACATATCTGGAGCTGAGAACAGGATTCAGTGGGGATAGAGTTGCTACACCATTGTAATTGATGCAGAAATAAGAATTTCTTTATGTAGTAATGCTTTCTATGCACAAAAATTGCACTGTGCTAACCATAGCACTGTTAACAAAGCCGTACAGTTTTTCTCTTCTCTTTGCAGCTCAGAGTGTTTGTGCTATATAACAAAAATGTGCTTGTACCCATACACTTATTTCCCTTTCTTCGGGGCCTAAGTATTGCTGTAACTTGTTCTAGTAAAACCCTTGTCTACACTAATGATTATTCCAAGATAATTATTTTTATATAAATATACACATTGCATTGTATGCCATGTAGCACACATATGCATTAAATCCCTACCAAACCAACACTGCTAGACTAGAAGAAGAAGTAAGAAAAAGAAGAGGGCTGAAATGTATCTCTGAGGAAACCCTCCCCTACGTGATCATAACAGGCACCACTCAAAAAATAGATTTATGTTAAGGATGAACAGGCCTTTTATGTCACTGTGTTTTAAGAATTTGTAATTTAACCGAGAGCTAGGATCAGCTTTTTTAGATCAAAAATTTGTAAATTTTCACTGCCAACTGGAAATCCCTTCAGGTATTACAGGAAGAATATAAACAATGGAGATGAGAGAAAAATAGATCAGTCAGTAGCCTTCACAATAATGTAATTCGGTATAATGATTTATGATAACCCTATTCAAATCTAGCACAGTCTGTAGAATATATAGATATATAAGATTATATAGAAGATATAACTCAAGTCTTAGCAGGATGAGGCCTTACTTTGGCTTTGAGCTATTAAATACCTCCCGAGGTGCATCCAGTTCCTGCACTTTTTTTTTACAAGGGACTCTATACCATGGGTCAGAAACTTCTGCTTCTAAACCTGATTCTCACTAACGCCTTGAAAGAAACCCAAATGCTATGGGATCGGGATGACTGAATTTTATGCTTTTTCCATACTGTTGGAAAAGACTAAAGAACCTCCAAAGGAACAGAGTACAAGGCCAACTGTGAGCCAAATCAAGCCTGACTTTTCCCCTTTCTCATGTGGGGAAACCAAGGCAAGAAGGAAAAGCAAGTTGCAGATGCCCGTAGCAGGGATGGTTGTCAGAACCAGCATCTTGGTTCTAGCAGCCAGCATGGTTGTTAGACCACACCTTAATGAGATGAATTATTAATACAAAAACTGCACGGGAAATTCATTTCTGCTGCCTCTCACCAGAGCCAGCTGTTCAGACATGAATGTGTCACAGTTGCACAACACCAGTTTTGCCTTAAGGATACAGTTACCCAACATGATGGGGTTTTCATAACAACCCTCCCAACTGTACCCTCATCCTTCCTCTGCCCTTCACCCTTCCCCCATCACCACCATGCTTTCAATTTTGGGTTCGGACTGGACATGTGGAAGGCACCAAAAGACAGGAGTCCCACAGGAACACGGCGAACACAGCGTTTGCAGTCCAGGGCAGCCTCCTCACAGCAGCTGTGCCAACCTGCCTTAGATAAGACAGAAAAAATTAGTTCACGTATTTAAACAGCAAGCATCAAAACCTGGCACATTCCAGACAAAATCAATTTTAAGTTCTCCATCACTGGGAAAACGCTCAGATGAAATTAGTCCCAACGAGGCCAGGAAAGTTGCCATTTTCCTGCAGATCCTTCTAATGGCTGTTAGCAGAGGTAGATCGGTGGCCAGTTTTATGATTGCCCTGTCCTCCTGCGTTGTTCTCCCCTATCTCCTCCCACTGTAGGTACTCACTAGCCACAGCGTGTTTAGGCCCCGGATTGTGAGTTCACTGGGTTTGCACTTGTTTTGCAGGTTTTTAAGCTGAAATCCTATTTCCTAATTGGCATCCTTAGGCATTACCGCAATAAAAAACAACAAATAGAAATAACAAAAACCTAAGGACGGAAGGTGGGCGAAGAAACGCCTAATTGCCTACACAATACTGGGACCACAAGCCACAGGCAGCATGGGGAGCCTGGGGAAGAGCGAGTGGGTGGAGCGTCACCTGCACAACAGAGGGCTGGGCAGGGAAAGAATACGTCTTGCAAGACAAAACTGACTCTTTATTTTGATAGCATCATGGAATTTATAAATTAAGGGATGACAGCTGTAGATTAAGCATGGCACGAGTTGCTTTATTCCCTGTATGCATGCAGCCTGGCTTGGCACTCTCACAGACTCGTGAAAGAAAAAAGAAAACAGTTGCAACAGTGGTGGAACAAGCCAGGAGGTGTGGGAAGGAGTTCCCAAACAGGGAGCTGTAGGGTTTGCTACACAAGGACCACTGCTACGCAGTAAGAATCACGTCGTGCCATGGCAGCAGCAGCCACAGCCACTGCTCCAAGCCCTGCAGCAGGCTGCAAGGCCAGGAAAACGCGTGCTTCCAGGTCTGTGCTGGGCTCCACGCAGGCAGAGAAGAGGCATTTGCTCATCCAGGCAGCAGCCACCAGCCGAGCAGCCACTCTTTGCTTTCTCCTGGGAACATGCTGAGCGTTGTTTTCCTCAGTATTTGTTTGAAGTAGTTCTCATACCACTCGCTGTATACGTATTGCTTGGAAATGCTTAGGCCAAAGGACAACATGCAGAGCAGTGACAGACAAAATCTTCTTTAAATTTGCCTCTCTGGACGGGGCGTGCAGGAACAGTTTGCTGCCGAAATGACCGAGGCAGGGCCTTGCGCAGCGGTGAGGAACTTCCGGAATCCATTGCCACAGGAGGTTGGGGAAGCAGACTATTAGCTGGCATAAGAAGGGATTAGACAAGATTTGTGAACAATGCCTCCATTACCAGCTAATAAAAGGAACAGGCATTTCCAACGACTGGGATCTCAGCAGACTGGACCAGCCGAGGAGGCCAGGTGCACGTGCTCGCCATGAACAGCATCTCCTTCTGCCACCCCCCAGGCCCTACAACCCACATCTCTGTCCAGGCAGCGCTGTGCTGGGAGGCTGGGGCCTTGCAGGCCCTGCTGGCACCTTCAAAACCTCATCCTTGGCCGTGCAGATGGCCAAAACCTGTGTTTGGTTTTGGTTTTCAGCCTGACCCAGCAGGACTTCTCTTAGGGTTTGGCTGGTTAAAGCTCTTAAATGGTGCTGCTCTCACTGAAGAAGGCAACTAGCACAATGCACTTGAAAGAACAAATAGGAATTGGCTTTAAAAACATTCACTTGGCCTCAGAAAAATGGCTGAAAACAATGAGGATGGAGAAACATAAAAAATCTGTTAATACATTAGAAGTTAAACGATGTTTGGGATAGCAGCACAACGGCTCACTCTCCAAAACGTGCTCAAAGCCAGCTATTCCCTCATTCAACAGTGAAAGAAAGAGTGGGCAGCAAACTACCCACGACTTTGCAGCTGTCCCTTCTTCCATCTGAACCCTCTAACTCTATTCAACTTCTCGTACCATGTCTGAACATCCCTATGGCCCTTCCCAGGACCTTTTCCAACTCCACACATCTTGCCCAAAATCGGGGAACTGGAATGGAAACTGGAAACTGCACTCACAATTAGGTGCACCATGGATTTTTACTCTCTTTTTCCCAATCCTTTTGCAACTAAGTCCTGAGACTGGGTTTGTCTGCTTGACAGGCACTGAGCTGACACACGTTATCCATAATCTAACATCTTTTTCCTGTGTGGTAATAACAAAAACTCTTTTTTTTTTTTTCCCCTCTCCAAAATGAAAGATCATTTTCTCCTCTGTCTTTGTGCTCTGACTTTCATTTAGCACATGCTATCAATGAGTCAGTCTGTATTAGGAGATGCTTCTAGGTCTTTTCATAAGGACTGAAATTATTGTCTGCCTTTTCATGGAAAATAGAGATCTCAGCAAAGATTCTCATGAGGCTGCTAATAAAAACGCTGACAGATTTGTACATTGAAAATACGAGGCTGTTTATAGAAAAAACAGCAGGAATGAGGAAGAACTGCAATGGCTGATAGATGGGTGCAAGGGAGAAGACTTAAAATATCTCTTGGTATATATATAGGTATACTTGGCTAAATAACAGCACAGAGTATTCCAACTAAAGAACACAAATATTTGGAGGGAATGAACCAAGGACGGATTACGGTGGAACACAGACCTTGACTGAGAAGAATGGAAAAATAAAAAGAAAATATAGGATATCTTTATGGAAGTAAGAAATCCCTCACCTTCGGGGCACTGCAAACAGCCCTGGGAAAAAAGGACCTGAAGCACTGCCAGTGAGCACTCACAAAAATGGACTCTGTGACCTGATGTATGTCTCCGGGCTTACAGAAGATGACTAATCAACACAGGAAAGCATTCTGTTTCACTTTACATTTTTGCTTACGAGTTTTCTGCTCTTTAAGTCAAGTCCCACTGTAGAAAATAGGACGCAATGTCATTAAAAAAAAATAAAAAAAAAGAAAAAAAAATAAAAAAAGAAAGAAAAAGGCAAGCCCATTCCTCTCACAGCAGCCATTGAATATTAATTTCTTAGAGAAAAGAGCACCACCTAGTGCTACTTGCTGTTTGATGCTGAAGTGTCTCCGCATGCTCTGCCTAACTGCATGGCCTGATTTTAGTGTTTTCCCACAGTTTGCCCAGCCACGTTTGTCCAAGCCTTAGCAGCAAGGAGCATCCCAGCTCAGGATGAGAGTAGCTGGTTCATCCAGAGCTTGACATCTCTCAGCTGTGTATGCTGAATAAGGCAGCGCCTTGGGCACCTGGATACCATAATTATGGTTATTTGTCTGATTCATTCAGGCCAGATTCTACTACCCTTACTCACCCAGTGGAGATCTGTGCCTTACTGATAAGCCTCACTGCTTTCACTGGCATGAAAAACATTAATCAACACTCACAAGACTTAAGGCCGAAGAAAGCAGAAGCCAAACTCTTGCACTTCAAAAAATAGGTGGTATTCTTTGCATTTACCTTCTGAGTCTATACTCAGATCAAACTTTCAAGCTTCTTTTTACAAAGGTGAAAGCTCTGACCATTTTTTTATTATTATTATTAAAATCTCCAGGAGGGATGTCTTCAAAGAAAACGTTGCTTTCCATGAGAATTGCCTTCACTATCATGAAGATAGATGATATGTAACTTAATTATTTTTTCGGTATTAATTGTTTAAATCCACTATTGCTGGCTTTGTTTTGTTCTTTTGGTTATTAATCAGCACAATGTTTGTTCTCGTATTTTTAACCTTGAAAACCTTCCATTTTGTCTCACAGCTCCAGCTTTTCTGTCACAATGTAATTAAAATTTCAGAAGAAGGGAAGAAACAGGTAAATCAACTCAGAATGATTCCGCATCAGCTATCGTTATTCATTATTTAAATAGCTCCAGACTTGAAGATACATGTAGCATTGGTTATGTGGGCTGATTTACATAAAGATGTCTATAGTAAAATGTCATTTAAAAGTCTTATTCCATTTACATTTGTGAGTTTCCTAAGTGATCTTCAGGAGCCATGCTACCATGGCTGGATTCAGATTATCTAACAACGGAATTATTTCTTCTCCTTTTTAAAGTATTCAACATTGCACCATTCATTTCAGCTGAAAGATGGTGAAACAACTATTCACATTTCTTCTACATCCTTTGATTTGCAAAATACAGTTTGTCCAGAGAGATTTTAATTTCTGTTTTATAATCCTTCTCATTTTTACCCTACCAGGCAGTCTTTGCAAAGCATATTCTTCACCTGAAAATAAATGATCCAGATTGCCTGCAGTATTTCTGCCATGTTGTACCCCCAGATACCGCTTATGGTCATTTCTTACTTGGAACGGGATTTTTCTTTCAAAAATTTCAGGTTGCTTGTTTGGGACGTTTTTCTTTATGTGAAAAGGAAGTTCCTCTTCACATTTTATTTTTAATTTTAATGAATGGAACCTTGATTTATTCTTACATATTTATGCCCTTCCTAAGAAGTGACAGCAGAATTTGCCTGTGTCAGTACGTGTATTTGGATATATACACAGGCTGTTGAATAAGGGTGGTACAAAGCATGGGTAATTATGAAATAATGATGATCTGTGGCCAGATCATGCTCAGCTCCTGCTTTCTGCATGGGACATCAAGGTGCGGGTTGCAAAAAAAAAAACTGATTCAGGACGTCTGTAACCATGCTGGTTCCCCATCCTACTGGGCAGGTCTCAGGCACTTTGTGGTGAAGGAGGAAAAATCCTGTACAGCTTCTGCCCTCGGTGTGCCCCAAACACACTGACTGCTCTGGCTGTGGCGGCACTGATGCCTGCGGGTCACTGGTGGGTGTCTCCGGGGCTTGGTAAGGGGTACGATGTCAACGTGATGTCACGCTACGAAATAAATTGGAAAAGGCTGGCTTTCATTTTGCCTCTTTCCTGTAGTAACGACCGTGGGGAAATTGGGAGTGTCTGCAGGGAGCGTTATCTCATTGCACGTGGGTTTGATTCTGTTACGGCACTAAGCAATAGATTTAACATCTATTCATAGCTGCACCAGTGACAGTGTAATTAGCTAATTAGTAGGGACTAATTGTTAAAAACACTGCATTGCAGCTACACCAAATTAAATAGCCTGTATACTTCTATTTGGGAGAGTTATGAGTTCATGCTTTCTCTCCTTAGGAATCAAACAAACTCCCACGAAATAAAACCCAAACCAGCAATTCAAAGCAAATTTACACTCCACTATGACTAAACCAGGGGCAATAAGAGACTGGCAGCTGCATAAAGGTCAGTTTTATGGCCTCCTGCAGGAAGGAGAGCGTGTAGCCAGAAGCAGATGAGATCCCTGCAGGCACCGAGGGCTTGCTGCGCCGCCCTCCAGCCTGGCAGCAGGGCTTTTGGTCCAAAAGGAAGCCAAAGGCACCGACCCTGCCCTTCAAACCCAATGGGCCTGGGCTGCCTTTACAGCAGCACCAGGAGGGAGCGAGCCCTGCTCAGCTCTGCCTGGTGGCTGGTCCGGCCACGTGTAAAACCAGAGGCACTGCCAGGGTCTGGAGAAGCAGACTCCCACCTCTTGTAATAATACGGCTGTGTTAATGCAGTTTGAGAGGGCTGGGTTCCCTGGGAGACCTTCCTTTTCCCACACCCTGACACCGTGCCCACTCTCGGGAAGGTTCAGCAAGGGTGAGGCCAGCTGTAGGCAAGGAGCAGGAGTCCGGCTGTGGTAGCTGCTGCAGGAGGAAACGAGTGACAACCGTTTAAAACTGTCACAGACCAAAGGTGTTTTTCTTTCCTTTCCTTTCCTTTTTTTTTTTTTTTTTTTTCCCCAGACTGTCTATCTGTCTCTAGCCCTGGTTTTGTTCTGTGTTTCCAGCTAGCATATAATTACCATGAATTATACAGCAGAACAGGGTGTGTACAACCGCACCTTGAACAAGCTGGTTCCCATTGGCTTGAGCAATGGCTGGAGAAGGGCACTTTCCCAAGCGCAGCTTCAAACACGCAGTCTGGGAGGCCTGTGCAGAAAACTGGCTTGTTTTAAAACTTCACCAGGTGCTATATTGTACCTCTGGTGCCATTGCTAGCGCACCCTGTAGCTCTTTAATTAACTAACCATTGTGTCCCTCTTTGTAGCAGACGCAGAAACATGAAAGCTCACACATTAGAACAGTATTAAAGTGATACAGATACTTGCTGTCAATCTTTTTTAACAAATGTCTGATGAATCCTTCTTTTCATGATTGGGCAGGGAAAAGTACCCATCTTGCAGACGTTGAGCCATTTCTGTATTTTGGTTTAGGCTTCAGACTATCCTGTTGCAGAAGCCTTTCATTCATTCTTCAGGAAGGCATCCTAGAGGTTCAACATGCAAGGTGATTTTAAAATGCTGCTGCTTTCAGACACTAAAGTAAATATCAAATCTTTGGCTGGCTGAAATGTTCCGCATCAGAGCACACTGGTAGAGAGCTGCTGAGCCCACCTGCCTGGAAATCAGTGCTGTTGCTCAAGCCAAAATATAGCAAAACTTACATTACCACTGGATAGTAATAAATAATATTTTTTACATTACTATTGTTTTTTACTATTCATTATTTACTATTATTATATTACTATTAATACATTACTATTATTATATTACTATTATTGCTATTACATTATTACATTACTATTATTTTTACCATTTATTATTTACTATTATACTATTATTAGTATATTACTATTATATTTATTATATTACTGTTATATACAGAAATGAAGTACGTAGGGAATATATGTTGACATTTAGTCTTCCGATTTATTTCTGAATAGACCTACTTGGTCTAATTTTCCAGGTAGGATAACACAACAGAGATGTAGAAATTTGTCTGAGAACCTCTTACTATTTGTGCTTCTTGCTGACAAAGCAAACTGCAGGGTATCAAACCAGCTATCTAAGTAGATGTTTGCTTGGGTGGTAGTTGGGGGCAGGACATGAAGAAGCCCTGGGGCTCCACAGAGAATATTTCTACATTGATTTCAATTCCAATATCTTTCACTGCTGGAGTTAAGGTTTCCAGATTGAAGGCCGTAAATTAGTGCTTAAGCTCTGAATTAATCTATATATCTGGAAAAACCGTGACCGCATTTTTCTGCTTGATGAACCAAGGGACAAAGTCCTGCCTCACCATGCTGAAGGGTACGATGGACACAGAGGCCTAGAAGTATATCCCTGAGGCAAGATATCCCTCAAACCAAAATCCCCAGTAAAATTCAGAAGAAAATGAGGTCTTTCTACATCCTTGTGCGCAGTACTTCTGATGGGCTGGGCAAGCAGCTGAGTGGTGCTAGCGGCCTGTACTTTGCAGTGCAAAGTAATAACTAACGATGATAAATAAACCGTACACATGCCAAGGTCCAATGTAGATAGTGAACAGCTGCCATTACAGGAAACTTCCCCTATGGGGAAATTTTGATGTAATTGTCCACTGTGGGTGTCTGTCAGACACCGGCCAGACCCAGTGCAGCACCTCATGCACCCAGCAAACCCTTCCGAGAGCCACAAAAACCTTGCTCTGAGGTTGGGTGAAAACAGAGGAATTGAGGTAATACTGCCTTTCACTTAGAGGGCTGTTCCTGCCTTGTCTTGGCCAAGGAGGCCATTTCATCAGAATGACAGCGTTTGCCATGACAGCCTTTGTACAGCCTTTTCTGTCTAACCTCTAAGCAACAAAATTTTTTTGTTGCCTCTAGGCAACAAAAATAGTCAAAGAATTGTGCCTATGGCACGTAGACCCAGGTACACCCCAATACACCTCAATATTATTCACCACTACCTAGCTCACCATTCAGTCCCCAGCATAACCACATGTATCTTTCCAGGATGCTCCACTACATGGTCTGGCCTTCCTGTATATTTTCTAACTGAACTACTACTTACAGCCTTTCTTTTAACCCATGGATCGTGTTCTTTCAAATGAATCTGAACTTTAATCTGTGTTACTATCTTCGGCCACATGCTGAACTATCTTCTGTTGTCCAACATGCTTTATAAATTAATTTTTGGGTACCAAAAATGATTTATGTACTATGCTGCAACCCCCTTTTTAGTTGCTAAGAAAATCTTGTGAAATCTCTTCTGGGGGGACTGAAATTTTCCAGTTGGCTCAGTTCAAAGATACACACATAAAAGAAAATACATATATACATATCTAATCTTTTTTTTCTTTTTCTCATTGCTGTTATATGATATAGACAGAGATAAAAGAAATTCTTTTCTCATTTTACGAAACATCAGTGTTGCCATTGTTGTAATGTTATTAGGAAAGGCAGAGATTTGATGTTCTGCTCTGAATTATGCAGAAGTAAAACCATTCAGCATTTTTTGAAAAGAAAGTAACCCACACTCATACTCACAAAGAAAACGGGAAAATTTAGATTAGCCATATCCCCAAGGCTCAGAAATCAAAAATACAAAGATAACAATACCCGATATTTGTTGTTTTGCACAAATATCACTATATTCAAGCAGTGATTTTTGAGGTGGGGTGTTAGCAAATCTGAAATCTTGCCACATTCCTCTTCACCTGAGTATCTGAACACTGTCATTGGAAACAGATGATGTAAGTTGTCCTCAGCAAGTAGCACCTCGTTTTGAAGCAAGAAGAAACAGGTTTTGGCTCACCAGGGGAATGGCATTGAAATACCTCTGTGTAAGGACACCCAGGAAAATATTTCATCACATCCCATAAGTCTCACAGCCAGCTGGCTGTGGCATGTGTGACAGCGCGGCTCTGAAAGACACGTTTTCAGCATTTATTGACGCGGTACACACAGCATGTCTCAACAGTCACACCAAGGGCTCATTTATCCCCTTCACTGTCCCATTTCTGACTGTTCCTCCTGGATGCACGGGGGGCAGACTACGCCAAAAGGATACAGGCACCAAAAAAACTTTAACTGTGTATTTCCCAGGCTGCAGTTTAGGAACTTTCCCGTCTTGCCATCGTGTTCAGGACACACGTTTCATAGACACTGAGGACATTGCTAAAGTTTTACACGTGTAACTCATTGCTGGCAATGCTGAGCGGTGCTGCGTCCTCATGAGGCACAACAATAGCTCTCAAAAGTCTTTATTATGGTGGAAATAAAGAGTAATTTCACATCAGCGCAAGCTAGTTGGCAGTCCACCAGCCTTTACACACCTCTTTGTGTCTCACCCACACAGCAGCCAGTTAGTTTGGCTGCTCTCCTGCTCTGGGGACAGAGCCTCCTCCCCAGGCAAAGAGGAGCTGCGGGTGGCTCTTGCAGTCAGTCCCCATGCCCCACGCACTCATCGTGCTCATGACTGGTTGCCCACAGAGGCTGTGGGGTCTCCTCCTTGGAGACCTTCAGAAGCCGCCTGGACGTGGTCCTGGGCAGCCTGCTCTGGGTGTCCCTGCTTGGGCAGGGGCTGGAGCAGCCGGCCTCCTGAGGGCCCTGCCAGCATCAGCTGCTCTGTGATTCTGTGATTCTGGGGTTTGAGGATTTTGGCATTCTGGGATTCTGGGATTCTGTGCCTGAAGCCAGGTGGTCGGCCTGGAACAAGGCCTTGTCTTCTCGCACGGTGTGAGGGTGCTGGGAGCACGGCCATGGCACATCAGAACGGCATTCCCATGGTCAGAGCTGGATGTGGTTCCTGGAGGTTTTTTGTGTCCCATAGGGACCGGGGGTTTAAAGATGCTCTACAAATGGGTTCAAAAAGAAGCATTTGAACCATCTTTGGCCCAAGCAATGCTGATGAGCACTCCGTGGTCTTGAACCCAGCCATGTTCTAACAACTCTCAAGAGGCGTGCAGGCTCCCTGTGGGCTGGAAGCGTGGTCTCCCTGCAGCTGGAGGAGTGGTTTTCCACCTCACCCTCGCGGCTGGTTAGGGAGTGGGTCCCTGGCTCACAGTCTCACCTCTGCGAGCTGGGGAGCGGCTCCTTAATCTCTTTCTTGGTTGACTTCATGGCAGCCCTTGCGCAAGCCCCGGAAATACTGCCAGGCATCTCTGTTATGTGAACACCCTCGGAGCTCTTCTGTGCTCAGCTTGAAGCAAACTTCAAAGATGCACTGCTTCTGGCCTTCAAAAGCAAGCTGCTGCTGCCCCCAGAGGGGAAGCATTCCCTGGCTTCCCTTCTTTGCTTTTCCCTTTCCTCTGCTTTGCTTTCTCTTCTTGCCTCTGCTCCGCTTGCAGCCTCTGCTCCCTCAGCCTCACCTCACCAGCACGGAACCAGGACTCACGTATTCCTCCTTTCCCAGCTGTTTCCACCACGGCAGGGGACTCTAGCAGAGAGGCAGGGTGCATTGGCAGGGTGTCCTCGCCCAGGAGCCCTGCAGAAGGACACCTAGCTGCTGCTGCTGGCCTCTGCCCTGATCCTTCGCTGGGCTGAAAGGGTGGAGGGCTGAGCTGTTCTCTCAGCAAAGCCAATCCTCACCCCTCTTTAATCACAAATCTCGTAACAGTTGGATCTTTTTCCTGGAATTCTAGCTCTGTGGAAGTAAGTAAAGAGGAGAAAGACACTGATTGATTGATTAGTTAATATATATATTTCTAGGTTCACATCCAGACTGTAAAGCCTGAAAATACGAACCACAGGCAGAGCCACATGGAGTGTGGTGAGGTGGGCACACATTGCCATCGCTGTGTGCCAGCCCCTTGTCCCGGGCACCTTCCCCAGCACCTCTCCTCTCCAGAAAGCCAGCCTGCATGTAAGTGAGAGTGCTCAAAACTCAGTCGATAAAAAGAAGCACAAACTGCTGTTAACCAGGTGAAAAAAAAAATAAGATTTTCCATAATACCTGACCCCCTTATTTCACCATGGAGGGATAGGGCTGGGAGCATAGTGAGCCTTTTCCTTCTAATTCTGGCTGTCATCTTCAAATCTGTCAGTCTGCGGACAGACGGGCAGCGTCGGTGATCCCTGCAGTGGAAACCTGTCTGCAGGTGAGCTCTGACAGCCCCAGATCTGTGTTCTCTGGGAGTCTTTCTGGGCTAACCTCTTCAAAGTGCAGCAGGGAAACACCATCTGCCTGCTGGATCAGAGGAAGAGTGAACGAGATTTAATTAAGATGATTTTGCCCTCCAGTCAGGTTGTTTAAAAATTAATTTCAGCTCTCCTTCCCCTTCAATTAAGCTCGTAAGCTAGAGGGACCAGTGCACCCTGGACTATCGATTCTGCCTCTCCGATTGCAGTGACCTAAATTTGGGGGTGCTCCATCCGTGAGTGGGTGCCCGGGGTTGTCGCTGTCCTTGGATTAGCTGCTGGCTTGGATTAGAGGCAGAGTTCGACACAAATCCTTTAATTTCTTTTAAATGCATCATGATTCATTATCTCCGGCAGGATCCTTTATCAGGTGCATGAAGAAAGCTTTGTGAGAGGCAAGCCGAGGTTGGCTGATCAAAGCTATGCCCTAGGCAACGTGAGAGTGCTTCCCTGCCTGCTACATCTGGTTTCTGCAAAGGTAGACAGCTTCGGTTTCAGTGCTGGGATCGACGAGAAGGAAACTGAGATGTGTTTCATTTTTTTCCCCAATATTTTTTCCCCCTCAGCTTATCAGTCACGTCAGTCCTACACAACAAAGAATAACGAAAGGCCAAAATCAATTTGGCTTTCATCCACACCTGTGAAGCTTACGTCATCTTCACTGAAGGCTCCATTAGTGTGGCAGACAAGTTTTTGGCTAGTAGAACATCAGCCTGGCGGAGATAAAACCATGAAACTCTTGAGAAATGCCCTGGTTCCTGAGCCCTACCCATAGCTGTGCCGGTCGGGACGCAGATCTGCTCCCATTAAGTAATGCAGCACGCAAACAACAGGGAAAATAATTTGGGAAGGAATTTAGGATCTGTGAGTACTTTCGACTTCAGCTCTCACCGATTATATATGCCATGGTGCATCGCATATTCAGCCACTCCCACAAGTTGCCGAGCAACTTAAAATTATATTCATACAAAACAAACCCCTACGTGCCTTCGTTAGGTTGAGGGCCATGCATGGAGCTGTCATGTTATGTGTCGTGCCTGAAAGTAATGGCAATTTTAGTCCAGTGACACCAAAAGGAGTTGCATACGTCGTCATCAGAACACACTACCTCACTTCACAGGGGATGCTTGCCAATAAAATTACTCTGGTTATCCACTGGCTCCAGTCTTTGGCTGAGGAGCAAACCTTTGCAGCGCGATGTGATACGAGCCTGCAAGCTCAGCAGTAACATGGGCTCTTGCAAGTCCCTCTCTAATAATCTAATCAGCATCATTAAGGAAACCCTTTAAGAACGGAGATGCACGGTAACACTGAGCTTTGTGGACCAAACACTTGGTTTGTTTGGTTCCCCTGACAAGCCCAGCACTTCTCCAGGAAGGAATTTGGCTCCACCGCTCATCGTGGTGTTCACACCATTTCCTTCACGCCAGCAGCCCAGTGGGCTGGAGTTTTAGCAGCATTTTTCAAAGAGGGTTCCTGAGGCTTAGCGTTACCCATGAAACAGTAAATCAGAGCCCGTAAGACTGCACAAGTTTCTGTAGAGCTGTGCCTTGCCCCCACCCAAGCACACCGTGGATGAGGACTCAACTTCAAGCACAACACAAATCGTTTCTGCACACACCTCATTCTTTAGGAGAACGTGCGACCGTGCCTCTTCTGCCTCCACCCACAAGAACTCCAAAAACCTTGAAAAGATCAGAGCAGTCAGCTGGGATTAGAGCAGAAAACAGATTGTGGCCAGTTTAAGACATGTTGGGGCAGGCAGATGCAGAGGTCTTCTGCCCATGCTCCAGGCTGGCACAGCAGGAGCCAGCTCTGCTCTGGAGGCAGCCCAGCACCACGGTTGGAGCAGCCCAGCACCATGCTCGGCCCAACATTTCATGCAGTAGGTCCTGCATGAAAAATCATCTCTTTGGGGTGGGCTAAACGTGCATGCATGTGTGGGGCCAGCTGGGCGCCAGGGCAGGACGGCTTGAGTCTGTCTGTGCTTGCCCACTACAAGGTCACCCTCCTCTACTCCAAAATCTGGAAATCTGTGTGGAGGAGTGAGGAGGACAGCTCTTCTGTGGGGCTGCCGAGTCCGTGGGACTCATGGTTGGATGATTGCTGGAAAGGTGTGGGCAGGAGAAGAGCTGGAGATGCTCGGTCCTTTGTAGGTCCTGTTCTTCAGCCCGTTCCTCCCAAACTCCCCTGGAGTTCACCAGAGCTCGGTGTGCTGCCCGAACCATCCCTGAAGGCGCGGGTGGCTGCTCCCCTTCCTGTAATTACTGGTAGGCCAGGAGGGGCTGTTTTGGCACTGCATGACACGAGCCACAGTTGCCACCGAGCAGGGCCCTGCTCCAGACAGGCCCTTTCTGCTGTACCCCAGTCCCCATCTGACGCAAAACCTGCCCCGGCTTCGTCCTGGCCCAAATTTGCTAGCTGCAGCTTCCAGCTTCTGAGCCTCGTTTACGCCTTTTGCAGCGGTGTAAGGCTCTGAATTGGCAAAGTAAACACACGTCTTCAGACATGGTGCTAACAAAAACCACGCGCTTTGAACACGGCCTTGCACTTCACGGCAGACTGAGCAGGCCTTTGTGAGGCGCCCCCGAAGTGTGGCCTAGGCAGGAGCACGCCCGGCCCACCCGACCGGGTTTGTCTGCGACGTGCCCCGGGGAACTCCAGCCTTAATTGGGAACTTCGATAGGCAGACCAGGAGTTGAAGCCGAGAGCAAGAAGATTAATTTGTATGCAATAAGCCTGGGTTGGAGGAGGAGGCCGTGCTGGTGCTGATTTCACAGGCGCGGGCGCTTCGGCGGTGTCCCCTCAGCACCACAACTGTCTCCTCTGTACCCCAGAGCCACCGCACAGCCACCAAACGAGACCAGGGTGGTTCAAGGGAACATTTAGCGGGCTCTTTTTTGAGGAGGAGGCATTTTGGAGTCTCCCCCTCTGGAGATATTCAAGGCCCCTCTGGACGCCTACCTGGGCAGCCTGCTCTAGGGAACCTGCTTTGGCAGGGGGGTTGGACCCGATGATCACTGGAGGTCCCTTCCAACCCCTACAGTTCTCTGATTCTGCGATCCTGTGATTTCTGAATACCTTTAAAATTGACAATGCCACTAGGTGTTTTTTTTAATTAAAACCTGTCTCAGACAGAAGCACTTTTTAGCCAATGACTCGAAGGAGGAATTTAACTTTCCTTCAGAAGTCCCTGGAAGTGAGCCTGTACAAAGGAAACACAGCCGTTCTCCCAGGAAGGCAAACCTCGCCTCGGCTTTCATCTCTTCATGAAATGCATTAATAACTTTTTTTTTTTTTTTCCCACCCATAATAACATGTGTCAAATGTCTAATAAACAGAGCCCTTATCCTCTGATGCTCAGTAATCAGCCGTATGGCACATACACAAGTGAAGATTAGAGGTGAGGCCGGGCTCGAGTTCTGCACCATGATTACAGCACTGAAGTAGGCTGGCAAGAGACTGGGACTGCTCCTCCTCGCACGCTCATTTCACTCTAGCAAGGAAAGGGGGATTTTCATAATTTTGCTTCTGTGGCTACCATTTCATCCAAAATATAAAGGGATTTTTGGTTGAAGACCTGTAATTATTTAAGAGCTGCTTATATTTACGCGTTACCTAACAATACTCCGAAGCACATTATGAAAAGCAGTTGCATGCTTTTGATGAGCCCTTGCTAGGATTAGGCGGGGATTGGTTGTGCTTCGTGAGGATGAGCTCCACAACTTTTATAACACCCTGGCATCGCACGCAGAAACTGATACTGGGAAGAGTTTGCTCGGTGCAAGAATGTCTTACTATGAGCAAAAGCAAAAGCCAGGCTTTCTCAATGCTGTTGCATTTGTTGTCTCCTGTGTGGAGGGCACCAGCTCTGGGCTGGCTCGAGACAAGGCAAGAGAAGGCGATAGAAAGTGGGCACGAAGGGTGGGCAGGGAAGGCTCAGCGAAACCTGTGTGATGAAGACTGAGATCTCCAAAACCTCCAGCATGGAAACACAGCAGCTGAGAGAGAGTTCTCTAATAAACCCGATGTATTTACGGCACCGCGTGGCTATAGATGAGGAGAAAAACATTTTAACTGAGATAAAAAGAGAAGATATTGGAGGATTAGTGAATGAGATTTTGTTGTTGTTGTTTCAATGTCAGATAGGTTGGATTTACGTGAAAGTTATAGTGTCACTTACAGTGAAAATAATTTCTGTTTCCAAAGACCCAGATTTTTAGCAAAATCATCATGAATCTGATCTACTTGAAATGTGGCTCTAAAACAGAGCAAATATAAAACTTCATTTCAAAGACATTTCTATCTAACTAAACTTTACTATTTTTACAATTTTTTACAATTTTCATACTAAAATCAAACAACAAATGAGTGTTTTTTTCTCTCTTGATACCTGTGTTATCCTACAAATGCTGTCAGGGCCAGCTTGTCCCTGTATGTTTGATGACAACAGATACGTGGCATCTCCATTTTTTCCAAACCCCTTCTCCTCCAACTTAGGATTATTTAATGAACAGACACCAAGAAAGCTGACCTACCCAAAGTAGGTTTAATTATTCCCTTTGTCCCCTGTAAAAACAGAGAAAATAAGGAAAAAATAAAAAATAAAAAAAAAAAACAACCAACACCCAACCTCCCAGGCAATTAAGCAACATTTTTAGTTTGCAAATGATCTCTCATGTAAGAGTAAACTTCTGAAAGATGTTAAAAAGTCTTATTTTTTTACTGATTTTTTCATGTTGCTGAAGCTGCACAGTCAACATAGAGTTATCCAACAGAGAAAATTCTTCAGGGATTTTTCCCCCACCACCTTCTTTCACTTCGGACTCTTCTTAGTGACAAGTTTAGCGACATGGTGGAGACTTACACTCAAATATGGATCTCAGCACATACACAAGTGAAGAAAAGTCCTGCTGGCTTTTGGACTCCCAGATCTTGCTGTGCTTCAGCATCCTGTGCTCCTGGGAAGGGAGGCTCGGGGATGACTGCATGTCCTCCCCATTCCTGGCCATGCCAGCATTTGCAAACTCCAAGCTAGTCCAGCGCAGTCCTCTTCTCCTTCCCTAATGCCAGGCTCTGCCCTTTCTTGCCTGTTTAACCTGGAGCCTGCAGCTCTGTGCATGGCTTTTTGTGGCTCCGTGTCTTCTCTCCTGGTGATTTTCAACCAGGCCCACAGGTGTCAAAGCACCGTCTGCTCCCTGAGCCTCAGCCTGCACCAGGGCATTGCAGTCCCGGGGGATTTCGCCAAGCTCTTCCCATGGGCTCCGTCGGACTGTTTTATTTCCCAGACCTCCTCCCAGCCTGGTTTCTTGCTGGGGACTCTGCCCGGGGCCTGGCTGGCTCCTCAGCCCCGGATCGGCCACCAGCCACAATCTCTCTCTCTCTCTCCTTTTTAATTACTCTCTTTAAAAACAGAGTCTTCACACACACCAAACTTGCGCTGGGTGGGTGCAGTATTTCTTACACTTCCTGGTGCCCTGTCATAGATGGCCTCATTTACATGGGGTTAAAGACACTAATTTAAAACACACAAAGCAGGTGCCGCAGAATGAGCCCTAATCAGAAGTTAGGCCCCGTGAGGTGTTCTTCTAGATATTCCCCACTGACCAGAAATTTTCAGTTGTACCAAGCCTTTGAACACCTCTACTCAGCCAGCACACGGCGCCAGCCCTCTGCTGGCCTGGCCAGAACATGGGGATGCTCTCCAAGGAACAAAAACCAACACGTTTTCCAAAAAAACATGAAAGCCACGTGTGGCCTCACCTCCTACCGCACTCCAGCCTGTCTCCTCGTGCTGCGATGAGCCCTAGCACAGTCCTACAACCCCCCAAAACCCCAAAATGTGCGTTTCTCATGGCTCACGCCCTGGACTTTGCTCTGTCGGTGCTCTCTGACTTGGCTGGACACAAGCCAGCTCGGTGGGTGGACACAACACCTACCCCTGGCTTCCCAACCCCATCACAGAAACGAGGCACGGGAAGGGGTCCCCAGCGCGCACAGCTCTCGCACGGGTCTCAGCTGCTTTGTGCATGGTTCATAAGGAAAACTGCAAAGGCAAAGTAAATGCAACATGTTTTATTTGAAGTTGGAATAAATTACAACTGGAAAGCATAATTTATTGCTTTATAAATTGTCGGCTCTCAAAAAGGCATTAATATCAAACATAAACAAAACAAAGACACATTCGATTAGCAGTTCAGTTCTCTCAAGCTGTATGAACGACTCAGTAGGGTGATTTCATTCCATATACGACTGAAATCTGATCATAGGCTCATAAACTTGGCTTTGACATGCATTATGATGATTCTGACACACTGAGGGGCCTGTAGATCTGTTTGTTCGATTGCTTTAGGATATCATTTTTATTGCAGTTTTCCCTAAATGTACACCATCGAATACCTAGTCCTTCATTCCTCACTTCAATACAGATCCCACTGGTTTCAAAAAAATCCTTTCAAGATTCTTACGTTTTTCTACTCCTGCAGAAGGAGGGCTTCCAAATCTAAAACACGAAATAGCCTGGTCCCAAAACTAAGCGAAAAACAAACTTTTCCTAGGTTAAAATACTGAAATCCCATGCACAGAAAATGCTTCCTTCCATTTTGAAGACTAGAAAAAAAAATCCCAGCATTATCTGAACGAACTGATGTGGATACTTCATGTTTTTATTGTACGGTTACTCCATGATTGAGACTGGTGTGAGTTTTGCTCAGCACCTTACCCTTCTAGGATGCAGACCCAGCCAAGCCCAGTCTGCCCTGAGTGCTGGGGCATGAGAGGCTGCCCTGGGAGGCTGGAGACACCCAGCACTACACCACATCCCTGCTGAGAATGGGATCTGCCTAGCTCCAGCTGGATGCACCACTTGGAAGGAAAGCCAAGAAGGCGCTTCCTTGGCTCCCCGGGGAGCCACAGCTCCTGGAAGCCACAAAGAGAACTGACACTGATGGATAACTCTCATTGTACCAAGAAAAAGGATACCACCGAGGCATCCTGCCCTGCTCTGGCCCTCTCTGGGAGGACTGCAACAGCCCCGTGCTCCCTCGATCGTGGCTGCAGAAGAGCATCAACCTGAGCCATTCCCCGAGCGGGGAGCGTGCACCTCTGCTCCTGCTTTCCTGGCCATGTCCAAAGGAGCACAAAGTGAGCTGCCCTCCATCACACCAGAGGCAAAACTCTCTAGAAACAGAACCAGAGGCTCCTGTCTCAATCAGCATTTGGAACAAGCCAGACGTTTGCAGAGAAAATCTCCAGGGCAGCTTCTCTTCAAACCATGAAACTAAGAATGAATCACCAGCACAGAAAATCCTTCTAAAACTAGCTTGGTATTACTCAGACAAATCCTATTTAGGGAAGGGTTTTATTTTCCTATCAGCGCTCTCATGTTCTTTTCATTCCTGCAAGAATGCAGAGTGAGATGCTGGGTTATTTTACACCATATTACTGAATGGGGACAGCCAAGAATATCACTGGATCCAAGAAATACATAGCAAACTCAAAGAAAAATACTATTACATTGATTCTAGTGCAATTTCAGTTTCCATTAAAATCTCATCAGTCATGATGTACATTTTATGCAGAACTTCATTAAAAACAAACAACACGACCAACAAAAACTTTCTCCTTCTAAGCAGTTCCCTCAGAAATTTTTTTTTGTTTTTGTTGGGCCAGAACAGATGGCCAGCTTGATCTCTGCAAGGCGATAAAGCAGATTTTGGGGGGCTGTGCTCACCAGTACCAGCTCCCAACCAGCCAAGTGCTGCGGTGCTGAGCTTTGGTGGGAGGCTGGGAGCTGTAACTGGGAGCTATGCTGAACTGGGCCAATCGTTCGGTGCCTCTCAGCGTCTTCCTCATTCAAGGACGGGACAACCCTGGTTAGGCTCCCAGCCACACAGTAAAGTGCATAACAGTCGTTCCCCTTCCTCCACCTCCGCTCCTGCTTCGGGAGAACCTTGTGGAAAAGTGGTTTTGTGGCTGGGTTGTGCTAGCACAAAGGTGTGCTGCAGCTGTGGCAAGGGCAGGCACACGGCGCACACCTGATTCGAGAAACATAACTCAGGAACACACAGGCCTTAAAATCATCAGTCATCTCATTTATGCTCACCCAGAGCAGATTCTTGGCTGACTTCTTCTTTCCTCAGCAGTTACAAATTTGTCTTTGAAGATGAGAAGGAGGAAAGCTAGCCTTCAGGGAGAGGGACAAGCAGAGACACTCGCAGATTAAAACGCACGCACACGTCATCCACCACATCGCTGACCTGTGCTTTGTACTTCGCCTGTACTTTGCAGCACAACAGCTTATTATTTGAACCTTAATTTCTCATCCCTTTCAGAGGTTCCCAGGAGCACTCCTTTCTGTGTCAGTGAGATGTCCTAGGGGACTCTGCAGAGAAAACTAATGAGAGCTGTCACCAGAACAAGTACAGGGTTGCATTCAAGCCACAGACTCCGAAGGAGCAGGGCAGGGACCAGACTTATTCCAGGTTCTGGTGCAAGAGCCATAGGGGAATAGCCAAAGCAGCAAGTCTAGCACACACAGTGAGAAGGAAGAGAGCCTACTCTGAGATGTGAATCCTGCTCTCCTATGAAAAGCTGTCTGTAGCGTTCAGTTCTGAACACAGCTCAGCAAATACCCCAGCACATTTCTCCTCGCTCAGCAGTTGTGCACTACCCTTCCCCAGAGTAAGCAACAATCACCAGAAATCTCCTAAGAAATTGTACTTCTTCTAGGAAAAAAAGGAACCAACAAACTTCAGGAGTGCTGTATCTCTTCTAAGGCTCACTCATTCACCTGCAGCAGATGAAATACCTGCAAAGGCTTTTACCTGCCCTGCCTTTCACTCCTGAGCTGTCTCTGAACAGCTTCCAGCAATGAAGGAGGAGAGGTCAGCTGTACATCTTGCAGCTGCGGTATCCCCATCCCAGCACATGCTGCTGCTAAGGAACCTAATGGACCATGGCAAGCATTTCATCAAGAAAGGCAGCGTGCTTGCAGGCAGGGAGAGCAGACCAGGAGCTCTTACATCCATCCCCGTCTTTATTTCTAGTTCACTGGGTTTGGCCTCAGGCAAGGCACTCAGGCCAACTCTGAGGTATCACGGAGTTTCAGTTTAGAGCCCTTCCGACCGACTGGGGACACCGTTCCTACCGAGCTGCGCAGTAGCTGGCACGACCAGTGAGCGCACCTGGAAGCAGAGCTGTAACTGCTGTGTTCTCTTGCTTGCCCACAGGGAGAGCAGTGCTCACCCACTCTAACAAAACATGGCAGGCGTCAATTAGTGGTTACAAAATGCTCTAACTTTTCACAGCCCTTTGTAAGTGCCGAGCTTTTTAAGTGGCATGCCTGAGAATTCAGTGTATTGTTAGAAACCACCGTTCTCCTCTCCCACAGTCCTCCCCATCACAAAGTGTCTCAGTGCCTACACTCTGATTTTACCAATGGAGGAACTGGGTCAGAGTTCCAGTGGCTGGATCAGGCCCCTGAAGCAGATGAAAGACTTAGTCAAGCTAAACAAAGTCTCCTGATGCCAGGCTCAGTGCTACATTCCCCCCCCAGAGGCTATGAACAGGATACAAATAATTCCCCGAAGGAGCTGATAAATCACCAAGGGCAAAGAGCCTCCGAAGCTGTGCACAACAGCATCAAGTACAGCACCTGTGTATTACATATTCAGCTCTTTCCCTCTTTCTCTTGTTGCAAGGGCAGTAGGTTGCTTAGGCAATCACCTTCTGGTCAGCCTATTACGTTATTTCCTATGGAAACGCAGCTAAAGGTGTGTATGCGACTCAGTAGTAGAACAGGAGTTTTGTTTTACGTGGGCTGAAAGAATGTTTCTTATACCCAAGTGAGATTTTTGCACGCATCCGCATACTCACCCAGATGCTGCCTCTGCCGTGCTCCATGCCTGAGTTTGATGCCAGGTTCGCTCTGCGTAGCAGGCATATCATACGCACACAGTGACCTGGTACAAGAGCACATTCCGCAGGCCAAGTCTCAGGCCAAAACTCACCTACAAAACCTAAGAGTGTTGGTAGCTCTTTGCAGTGAATTGAGCTTTCACTAGGAATTAACATAAGCTGCAAGGACTAATCTCATACTCTGTGCACTTGCTTATTTTCTTTTCACAGTTCAACCGCGTTCTTCCTTAATACTAAAATGCTGAAGTCCTACATAGCATTCAGAGCATTATTTTTTGCTGGCTGTGTTTCTCTATGCTCTAAGCCTCTAGCACAATGCATGCAAAGGATAATGTCTGAACCTGTAATGCTTTTAACTAAAAAAATACTTTTAAAAACATAAAACATAAATTATTTATTCCTCTTTGTCCATTTTTTTAAGCACTGAGTCTTCTCCCAGCATTTTACACAGTTCATTCAGTCTCTGCTGCATTTTGGGAATTCCTGCAAGCTGGGACTCCAGTCTCTGTTTTTCCTCACTCAGTGACAGACGGACGGCCGTGTTCAGCTGTTCGAAGCGCCAGCCCCCTTGTCCATCGAACTGCAGCAAGTGACTGTGGTACTTCCTGCGTCAGAAATCAAAACGTTAGTAATGGCTCGTTTTTGCACGCAGTTGGGGTGTCTGTGTCTGTTTTCAGTGGCATCTCTCAGGAAGATGAGTGTTGTCCAGTTCTGGATCACTGGTAAGACTTTCACAAGCTTTTCGGTGACCCATAAACCCAGGATGCTCTGCTATAAGGGGCTTGGGTATTTCAAAGCCTGTCCCCAGGACTTCCCTAGGCCTTCATCTCTAGTGACATTACAGATATCTGATCATAACCCCTGATCAACACTCCTCCCAGTTCCAGTCCGTTGCACATACGAATAATACCTTCTCTTCAGAGTAAGGAAAGGGAATGTGTGCCCCAGTTCATTTTATTTACTTAACTTTCCAAGAGACGTTATGCTGCTTTAGGGGAAAATACATTCAGGCACGATGCACCTGATGCTACTGATAAAAGTAGCTTGTTCAAATTATACCTCAGTTTGTTCCCCTGCACTTTATAAGGCTGGATAAATAAACCTCCAGTCCTAAAACACTGCAAGGAGACAAAATAAAAAAAAGTCTTTGTAAGAGCCACAAATCTTTTGAGTATCAGGGTGTGTGCACTGAAAATATTCAAAGGTGTACGTGTGTGTGGAGTTTGCCAGGACCTGACAGGACATTTATCAGGAGGTGCAAGAGAGTTCCCTCAGAGCTGCTGTTATGACTGTGTAATTTATCACTATAAATTACAGAAGATGAAACACGTCATAAAACAGTGATTATAAATTCCATCCGGGGAATGTGACAGTTTAATAAACTCAATAGCTTATGACATGAGGGTCAAATGAGATTCAACTTCAGGCTTACATTCACCACTTCTTTCGTACTATTTTTTGTGACAACAAATGCTTAAACTGTCCCTCTATTTCTTCACCCATAAAAAATAAAATAAAACCAGGAGGCTAAGATAGATGACTGAGACATCTAATAGTTGTGGTCCAGGAAGGTAGCCAATATTTTTAATAAAAGAGCAAATAGTTCCTGGTATAATCTTAAGGAGAAAGCTGCATGTGGCCCTGACCTTTGTCTATATAGTGCAGTCCCTATGGAAGCATACCTGATGCTTATTTCTGAATACTCAGCACTTGTTTTTTACTTCTCCAGAACAAAGCCATCACATCCCATCTAGCCACCTGCTTTTATCAATACTCGATCCCCATAAATTACCAGATTTCTGATAATTTCAGTAATACCGTGGAGGCTACAAACCTTCCTGAACAGCACAGGTAATAGAAAACAAGAAACATCCATGGAAAACTGAACTCAAAGGTCTTTCTCACGAGTTCTTTTGCAGAATTTCCCTCTGCATCATCACTATTTGTAGGTGGGATGCTCTCAAATACCTGCATTCTTGAGCAGTGGTTTGAAATAATGCCAACTTTAAAAAAAATTGAAATTAAAAAAACTTTTATTTTTAAGTATAGTTTAAATTATTTTAAAAATAAGTGTCTGTATGACTTTCTTTTCCCTATCAGAATACCAATTTTTTCTTAAAATTCAGGTTCTGATCCATTTTGTCATCAGCTTAAAAAAGCAAACAACCTGACTCTAGCAGAGATCAAGGACTTCAGAACAAATAGTCTCTGCTAATGTCAGCTTACACCGTCTTATCTCCTTTTGCCCTTTAAGTATTCGGTTGTTTTATGTATTTACTGACTGTATTTATTTCCTTTGAGGGACTCGTCCATACTTAGCATTACCTCACTAGAATGATTTTTCTCAGAATTCTAACGTTTGTTCTTTTTTTTTTTACTAGAAAATCAAATTTTGAAAGCTCATGGGCCCTACAGATACAGGACATGACTGAAGTTATGTCACAGTTTTGACATACTTTTAATATGACATAGTTTTAATATGGATGCATCAATTCCTATGAAAGAACAAAGTGTAGGTGATTCACTTGCCATGTTTCCCATCTTCTCCCAAGCACTAGTGAAATTCCCCCAGACTGCTCATGTATCTCATCATCTTTATAGAATAATCTGGTGACAGGTATTGTGGCTGTGGTGTAGTGGACTAATTAATTGCCCCCTAGCTACCTGCATGTTGCTATTTATAGTTAATAACTGCCACACATTTAAAAAAAAATGAGAGGGGGGAGTAAGTATGTGTCAAAGAATGAAAAAAATCAATGTTAAATGCATTTACATTGCTATTATTTTAGACAGGTTATCTTAGAAAGTGCAGTAACTATTGATTAAACACCTGTTCTAGTTCATAGAACAAAGGCCAATCCACGTCTGCCAGAAAGCTAAAAGCAAGGACCATGACAAATTCCTGGACATACTTACCAAAGAGAAGGTCTGTGTGTTATAGAAAGCAGGGATATCCCAGCAGCTTTTGCAGCTTGGAATATCGTTCCTTCAACATCAATGCTTACCGCGCTTGTGCATTCATCCAGCAGTGCGTATTTCGGCCTTGCAAAAGTAAATAAAGAACAAAAGTCATCTACGTTTTGGACAATATTCCCACATACGATGTTTAATTGAGATGACAACAGGAAGTAGAGAGCTGTTTTTTACAAGACAGCTGCCTCTCATTTGCAGCTGGAAGCTGCCTAGCACCAACATAAAGTTCCCAAGCATTTTTTAGGTACAGACGTGGCTTCCAGGAAAAATGGGTTTTATTTCCTGGTCCGTGTGAGTACACAGTGATCTAACTTCTGTGCCCTAGTTCGACCTGGTATTACTCTGTCCTGTCAACAAGGGACGCTGTAACTACAGGCAACTCAGAAAGTTTCTGTTCGCTGCTGTGTATGGACAGGGCTGCCTCTGCAGGGTTTGCAGTCTCCAAAATCAAAAAATTTTGGAGGTTGGCTTTCCAACTCCCATGGCCTCTAAAGCAGTCCATCAGACTTCTGCAATATTTGTAGGACAGATGTCGGGAAGATATTTGTGCCTGATTAGGTGAAGAAAAGAACATCCAGAAAATGTAATGCTACATTGCCAAAAGCAAATCTTAAGTAAGAAGCATTGCCCAAACTAAAAGCAGAGCTTACATGAATAAATGACAAGGGCTGCAGTGCTACCCACCCGTCTAGCAGTAGGGCACACTGCACGGAGATCATCATCTACTACTGCTCAAACTATTACAGCAAACCTCCAAAACTCTTCCTCATTTTCAAATATTATTTCAAGAACAAACCCAAATGCTTACTTATGATAAAACATGCGAGCCATGCCCATCCTTTGTTTTTCTCCTCCTGATAAGACATCTTTCCAGTCCATGATGGCATCCCAGCCTTACAAAAAATGCAAACAAAACATGTCAGGACAATGTGAGCTGATGAAGGAAATACACCTTAACTTGCAACATCCCCAACCAAAATCATAAAGAGCACTTCCATTGCCGGAGAGACATTCAGGGTTCTGGATCGCATCTTCAGAAATACTTCATGGCCTTTCCACTGGCAATCAATTGGAAAAATGTCACAAATACTATGTCAACTTTGAAAGAGGAATTTCACCTTCTCCATCATACGTTTACTGTCAAAAAACTTCACTTACCATCTCTGTGAAGAAACATCTTTGACCTGTGTGTAACTAACCATTTTTTGCCATTTTTTTAATGGAACTATTTGCTATTTAAGGAATTATTTGTTATAACTTCTTGAAAGGAAAGTGGATTTGAGTGGAAATTTAAAAACAAGTTCAGCATGTAAAAAGAAACAAACATAAAAACCATAAGCAGCAGCATCAGATTACAATGTTTAGTGCCTGACTCCTCTCACTACTGTGAGTCAGCAAACTCGAGAGAAGCACAGATGCAGACACAGGGATGCATTCTGTGCGCCCAGACAAGCAGCTAATGCACAGAACCGTGCACGCAGACAGGAGGCTTTTACATACAAACTTCCTGCTACCTTGTATTTAGAAGTGACTCACGGCTGCATAACACTGGATATTCTTATTTAATATTCTGCAGGCCTCCAACCGACTTTTATCTTATCGCTGTCAGACGCATGCAGCAGGGTGTTGATGGTATCTGCAGTCTTACAGGGGGCTTGTGTTGCTGTGCATAATATGGCACGATTCATTCCCACCTCATAAAAATTAACTTCAAATACCAAATCACAGTATGAAGTTTTTGATTAAACAATCCAGATAGACAGAACAGCAAAAGAGCAAGCAAAGATGAGTTTTGAAAAGGGAGAGCACGGACACTGAGAAAATATGGTGAGGCACATCTCCTGGTAAATCTAATGAGAAAGGTGGGCGAGGGCCAAGTGAGGAAGAAAACATTTTTCCAAATCAGCCCAGAAGCAGTGTAACAAGCACGGTAACACAGCACTGGTGGGCTGTGTCATTGCTGATACCTGAGCAAAGGTGAGGAAAGTGAGATTTGTGGTGGTGCGGGAGGCTGGGGAGGGCTCTGCCAGCCCAGGTAAGCCCAGATGAACCCGAGGCGTGAACCACCTGCTTGTGTGGCTGAAAGCAGGGACTGAAAATGCTGGAAACTGAGTTCCAAGAATTTTCTCTGCATAAAATTGTGAATTATAAAGTAGTATCAAGATTTTTTTATAAATGTGTACATAGATTTAAAAAACACGTGTACATCAGAAATACATCACCTTTACCAGTCCTACAGTTTTTCCTTAGTTTCCTTCCATTCTTGCTTAAGGATCCCAGTGAGCTCCCCCCGGGGGCGCACACAGTGCTTCCTAGCAGCTGGCTCCTAGCAGAGAGGGAGCTGTGTAAGGATTAACTGGATCGCCGTCCAGATCAGCTCTGAACAGGGGACAGGTGCACACAAGCTCTTTCTGATGACCAGTCCCAGCACTGGGACCATGCAGAAATAAAGCTGCGGTGCTGCCCCACCAACACCTGTAGGTTCCCAAAAGGATTACAAAATGCCTGGAGCCCTCACAAAAGCCATAGAAACAGCTACACTTCTGAAGGTGACATTCAAATGACTGTTTATGTTTTCTGATTTTAAAGCCGAGAATATAGATGATCTCCAGGGATGTGTTGTGATGGGAGCTCTGGATCTGAGCTAGGAGGGTGTGGGTGGGTGTGCACGTGTGTGCACATGGCCCATGGAAGCAGCGCCTGTGTTTAGACCAGCTGGTTTACGAAGTCTTAGTAATGGTCAGAAAGAGAACGAGGTTCATGAAGGGGCTGCAAAATGGGAAGGAAATCACAGAACCATTAAGGTTGGAAAAGCCCTCCAAGATCACCTGGTCCAACCACCCCCCTACCACCAATGTCACCCACTAAACCCTGTCCCTAAGCCAGCAAACTCATTCTCTGATTTTCCTGAAGGGGTAAGATCTAGCCTCAGCTCACCAGGATACAGCATTTCTGGGGTCCCTTCAACTCATATTCTGACTTGATATTAGCAGTGCTTCTTGCCTCCTGCTGCCTCGCTCCCTCCCTCAACTTCCCTACTCACCCCTTGGAACGTCTTAAACAATAGACGAGGAAGGATCCACTTTCGCATTATCCCTTTGCCATTTCAAAAATTATTTTCTAATGTCTGAGCTATTTCCTCTGAACGCTTAGGCAATCTAACTCACAATAAACTAACTTCCTACTGTGCATTAACAATAATGCATCTGCTTGTTTCTCTTTTCTTGCAGCTGGCATGGAGCAGGTCACGAAAGGACCTCAGCATTCCCAAAACATCAGCCAAGTCAGGGGCTTTCAGCACCTACAGCTACATCCATTTTACAAATAAAGAAAAGAAATGGCTTGTCCGTGAGCACAGCACAACACTCTCAGGAGGTACCAGCATAATCCTGGCTTTCAGAGCCCAAATTCCTCACCAAGCTCCTTGGTACACACAGCCTTTGACTGCACATGATACGATGCAGATGTGACGAACAATAGATGCCACAGAAGTGCCTTTTGCAACCAGTAAGATGAATAACACATGCAGTGTGCTGGGGCAGAGTAATGGTGATAGAAACACATACAGCTGTCAGTAGAAATTAGTGATTGCCTCATGGGAGCAGCAGCTCATTTTCTTGCACGGTTTCTTTTACAATTCTTTTTCCTAAGTTTTCTGAAGGAAAAAACAAGCTAAATTTGACTTTAAAAAAAAGGATTACACCTGGGGTCGGTAGCACTATGTATCCTGCATCCTTGCACTTACATGCAAGACAACACCCAGCTGCCAAAAAAAAAGAAAGAAGTTAAAAATTTCCTTTTCCCAGTTTGTCATTTTCCAATGCAGCTCATCAGACATGGGCTGGAGGATGGTGGCAGGACAGGAGAGAGGCTACAGCAGCAAACTACAGCCAGGGAGCCCACTCCTGATGAGCTGCTGAACAGGGAGTCCTCATGCACCACGTATGTCCCCAGGCAGCTGTCAAAATGGAAGACAGCCCCGGTGCTGCGCGGGATGAATGTGCGAGGGAAGTCCTTAGTTGAGGAAGGAACAAAGAGACGATCAATGGCATGAGGCCCAGCTCAGCGTGGCGCTGCAGGGATTTGTGGCTCTTTCAGAGCCCCTGGAAAAGCCGGTGGAGCACGACAGAGTTACTGTCCGTGGCATTAACAAAAGCAAATCCTGGGCTAAAATGATCAGATGGAAAAATCTCGGCGAGAGGAAATATGCTTGTCTGTGTGCTTATACGTGGCTTAGCATAATGGCTCCCTGGCCAAGACCCAACGAAATGACAAATGTGCAAAATAATGAGGAATAATTATAATCTGGGGTGCTCAGAAACCATAAACAGGTCAAACCCGTTCAGTAATGTCATCAGCCCTGAGCGGGCAGGCCTGGTCCTGCAGCCAGCATGCTGCTACACGCACTCACGGCTTCCCTCATGTGACAGGCTACCATGAGCCTATGGCTCCAGCGCTGTTGACACTTGCTAAATATATGCAGATTTTCACAGCAGGTCAAAAAAGACATCTTATGGATACCTACTGTACGTCTCCATAGTATTCTTCAGACCTCTGGACATGCCTTTTCTTCACCCATGCTGCATATAACCTTGTTTTCCCCATTTTGCACGGAATTATTGTTCTGGTATAGCTAGCAACTTTGCAGGTATTGATGGGGCACCTTACTGATGGCGTTACTGAATAGCATTAATATCATACACACAAGTTTCTCCATGATGACTCACTGCACCAATTACAATACAATGTAATCTTAAATCATCAGCATCACTCTGTTCAAGCTTCTGCCAAGTTTTCTAGTATTTTACATGAGGACAAAGTTAAGGAGTACAGACAGGCCGGAGGGCAAAGGTAGGCAGGGGAACGGCATTCCTCTTACCGCCGGTGTGGGGTTCTGCAGGAAGGGCATCCTGCCCCCTGCTGCAAGGGGTGCTGCTGCCACGGGAATTGCAGCGGATTTATCTAGGGCTTGGGCTCAGCAACATCAGGAGTGGTGGTGTTGTGGGAGTGGTACTGCTGGTGGGGTTTTTGCTTGCTTGGTTTGGTTTTGGTGTATTCAGCTGCTACGGATTGAAAAAGGTTTCGTAAGGGTAACACTGAAGATAAATGCCAAATTGGCCTACTTATTCTTCTGACTATTCTACTTACTTCTAACTGGGTCAAACCCTATTGCTACAAAAAAATGGGAATTTATGCCATTGGCAGCGAGAATAATATCAGGCTTTTTCTGGCTACTTTACCCTTGGATTTTGGTGACCCTTCAACTGATGCAATGTGCAAATAACTCAGCCAAAGACAATGAAGTTACTCCAGGACAAATAAATTCAGAGCCAGAGCTGTGTAATTCTGGCTCCATCTGCCTTTTCCTAACTGCCCACAGGGAGCAGACTTACACAAAACTGTAAAGCGTCATATTATACGTGTGTGGCATTCGTGGTCAATTAAAGCAACGGGGTCATGCCCTAAGGAGCCTACCGTCTGGTAGAGGCACAGCACTGCAGGGGATAGGTGAAAGGGGAAGAGACAGAGAAAGACTCCGGAGGTGAAGAGGATCTGAAGAAAAAGGATTGAAGAATTACATTTTGTTTCTGTAACTAGGTGGTTGATAGACAGCTCCGTTCTTGGATCATTTACGAAAACTGAAACAGCATTGATGTATTGCATGTATACCCAAGAATCTGAATAACTAAAACTGGTTTGATGCTGGCTTTTTTTTTTCTTTCTTCCAGATGCTGTACATTCACAAAATGTGTCCAACACAGAAACTTGCTGAGAATTTTTTCAGTAAAACTCTTTTCGATTGGAAAGCATCAGCTTTTGTTAACTATCAGAGCAGTTTGCCAAAAAAGAAGGACAATTTTGTGTAAGTCCTTTGTTCTGCAAGCTTTACATAGGACTTTTCATTATTTTGCAAACAAAACACTCCATTTCTAATAGAAATCATTTTAGTTTAAAAATCTAATTTTAAATAAAAGACTGAAATTAAAGAAAAAATGAATAAAAATAAAACGTTCAGCTATGTATAAACAAAAAAAATCAGTTGTTTGAGCCAGAGAAACGCTTCTTGAGACCACTGGTTCAAAACCCTGAATACGAGTCTTTGACCCAGACTGGGGGAGCTCTGAAGAATACGTAAGTATATGAAATCCATGTAACGTGTCAAATCATATGTCACAGATTTCCTGTCTCTCCTCCCTTTGCACTGCAAATGCCCAAGGAGAAAAGTGACTAAGTAAGTGTATTACGGTCTTAAAAACTTCCTGGTATGTGGTAATCCCTCCCTCTATTTTCCGGCTTTGCCCACTTGTGTCATTTTAGATTGCAGCCTAAGAAAGTTTTTGTAACATTTGCTTCTGCCAACTTTTGCACAGTGTTCCCTTATCCTGACTGGAGCTTTGATACAGTACCAATGAACATTAACACCGTCCTCTATTCCTTTTTATAGATTGCTTCCTAAGTCTCCCTTGTGCAGTTAGACAAGCAGAAGAGCAAGAATGGGGTCAGCAATAAAACACGATTACTGTCCTTTGGCACAGAAAGTGGAGCAAGACTTGGGTCTTCAGTTTAGCAGCTCAGAACACCAACCCTAGGCACTGGCATCTGAGAGGTGGAGCGCAGTAACTGCCCCATCATCGCTTACATGCTCCACCTGCAGGGTTATAAACCACAGCGATGTGCGTTCAGAGACCACTGGGGATGTGGTTTTGGCTGCTGAGGGTCACGTGCTGTTCAGTATGCCTACAAGTACCACCAGGCTATGAATGCACACTCCGCAGCGCCTTCCTGCCACTTAGAACTGAACTGCTTCTCCTCTTCCAGCTCCCCATTCCAACACATCTGCTCATTCTTCTGCAATCTGCACACTCCACGTAGAGAAGTAACTGACTCAGGGATACTAACAGTAATAGCTCTAATGTCAGTGTAGCGAGTACAGGCCTTCTCTGCAATTATTCCAATCACTGCATTTAGTTCCCTGCCCCTTTTCTCAATCCTTGTGTCATAGTATCAGACTCGAATAATAACATGAATTAGCATGATGACAGATTTTTATGTTCTATTGTATCTTGAGGGTCAACAGTCATTATTACATTCTTAACTAAGAAGCATTAACCCACGAAAAGATAAGAGTCTATCAACAGGGCTGTGAGGTGGAGAAATATCTGTAGTTATACAACTGCTGCTGTAAATGATTACTACTCCCCACTCTAAAATGCAATACACCTTCTGCCTTTTGAACAGAACAGGAGGCTGCCACGCAGGAATGGGAATTTAGACATTGCCTTGGGACTCTTAGTGGCTGAGGCACTACTCAGTTGTCACAATGATCCTGAGAGACTCCAAGCACACCTGTTACAAGGCAATGCACCCAAATGACTCTCTCAAAAAGGAGCACTGACAATTGGCAGAGTACCTCACTGGCAGGGTTCATCCAGCACTCCCAGTGCCACCTCCCTGGAGGGGTTTGGAGATTCTCCTTCTTCCCTCTAAATGGTACCAACTTTGTCCTATGTTTGTTTTAGAAGTGTAATGATGGGGACGGGGGGATTCAAACTAGAGATTAGTGGCTGCTGGTGGGAACAACTGAAAGAAAATTAATGCTGTGCTGGGGGAAAGAAAAGCCATGAAATGCTTCAGCTCCCTAGATACAGCAGAAGCCTTCAGCATATCAACTTTTACTGTACCAGTGTATTTACACTGTCTCCTCTTTGGACAAACGACACTGGGAACACATTGGCAACTTAAATGGCAAGTGGTAGATGGTAAAGCTCTACTGTCAGTCACTGTCATTTGGTTATTTTTAACTTGTTCACACTGGTGGTGTGGTATTAGACACTTCTTCCCGTGGCACATAGTTCTGATCATACAAAACGGGAAGGTGAAAGCAGACCTGACTCTCCTTTCATTCACATGCTGTGCAGTTGGTGTAGTCAGTGACATTACAAGGTTTTAGGACACAACATTTTCTAGAAATATGAAGGGGGATCTCATAATACCATGAAAAGACTGGACATTATACCTGAACAAGAACATTCAGCTGGGCATGGATTTGCTGCAGAGGAGAGCTCTTCTCCCTCCATTAGCATTAGCAGCAACATGAAGTTGTGCAGCTCTCACAACCACAGGTCTGGATCCAGTTTTGCTTGTTCAATAAGTAGAAGTCAGTCTCACTAATATACACACACCCAAATAATGGATTTTGTGAAGCTTTTTACCAAAACAAGCAATTTACCTCCTTCTCTTTGAACTATGTGGTACAGATGAACCATTTGCAGGATACACTCCAGATCCTGATCCTGGTAGCCTTTCGCATGCATGTCTTCCACGGAGTCTGGATAGATGACCTGATCACGTAGTGTTCCAATGGACATGTAGGGCCTGCGAAACAACACAGAGAAACTGGTAAGCCAGAGCTGGCTCCAGGTGAGTGCATCTTGCTGACAATCTGTGAGCACAGTATAATGCTTTAAGCACCGTGTTGCTAAAATTGGATTTATCTGTGAGTACATCGTGGGTGAATGTTTTTCTAAACTTACCTTAGGGACAACATTCTGTTTACATAACAGCTGATTACAACATAGCAACATGGGTATTATTACCACGAAAACAAAATGACAGAATAAACATCTACCTCAGAGCCCTTTTTGAAGGTTTCTACTTACAATCAGAAGCTTCTTCTGAACCTCCACATTCCCTGACCCGGTAATCTCATCTGCCTTACTAAGATAAGCTGTCTCCACTTCGGAGCCAGAGCCCTCAGCCACAGCCCAGTCCCTGGGCCATGGGCAGTTTGCGCACTGTCATGGGCTGTGCACAGCCCCAGGTACAGCCCAGGCCCTCAAAATTCTAGTTTCTAAACAAGGTCATACTGAAGAACAGTTTTACAGCAATTTAGATGATACCAGGCCATCCAGGTTAGGACAGCAAAGGGACCCTCAGACACCAGCTGCCTCCCATCCATGTATGACACCACTTGGTGAGCCTCGCTCCCAGGCCAACAAAGCACATGCAGGACCTCTGACACAGCATTTTTTTTTAGTTTTAGTTATTTCCTAATTAGAGAGGAAAAGAAATACACAAATGCCAACAATAAGTGTGAAGATAGCCCCATCTACTTCAAGTGATCCAAATCCAGCTTCAGTCTGCAAAGGCCAGGCCTGTTAGCACAAAATGTAAAGGCCCCATGTTGGTAATTCCCGTTTTGACCTGCCCCATCCAGTCACAAACACGGTCAGTGACTGTGGCACCATGTTGGACCATGTCACCATGTATCAACCATGTCAGTGCAGTGAGACAGACTTCTTACGAACTTACTAGAAGTCCCAGAGCTGGTTTTACTGAAGCAGCTGAGATACTTTAGGCCAAAATTTGGGCTAGCCTAGGGAACTCTAATGCCTCCTGACAAAACGTTGGTTTATGTACTCTGATGGATCATTTTAGCAATCAGGCCAAGGATTGCTGGCCCTGGCAGCAAGATGAGGTGGCACAGCAGAGGATTGCCCTTGCAGCTTTTATCAGCCACCAGAGCACTGAAAAGCAGCGGGCTAGAAGTCATGGCCCAGTGGACTGGAGGAAGACCGCTCTGCAATGAGCTGCACAGGCAGCTCCGTCAGCCCTGAAGGAAAGGGCTCATATGTCCACAGTCCTGGGAAGTCACCTGAGCTCCATGTGCAGATAGGAACTAGCTTGTATAGTGGTTAGCCAGAGCACATAAAGAGTCTGAGACACAGGTATCCGACCATCTCTTTTCCTGGTGCGTTCCAAGGATTTCTTGTGAAGGACGTCCTGTTTTGAAAGCTAGAAACAGCCCAGCTTCCAAGGAATGATCTGTAGGATTTTGAGTTAAGAGGGGAAGGTCAGAGCTGAAGAACAGTCAGGCTTAAGACCCCATCCTGCTTTTGGTACCAGGAGTTAAACTAATTCCCTCTAGGTACATCTGCCAAAATACCACTCGTCTTACTAAAGCTGTGGTGCCAGGGGATGACGACACAGAGGAGGAGACTGGGCCAGCAACGAGGAGTCTTTCAGGCAGCTTGCTCTTGCCACAGAGAACGGAGATAGTTGTTTGTGCTGCAGACACAGCCTGTACCCACCTGTAGTCATGCTGCTTCCACCACCAGCTGGCTGATGGTGGGAAGAGCAGGGAATCTGAACTGCTCACAAACATCTGGTCATGTCCCTGCTGCGGGCAGGATGGAGCAAAACCAGAACCACAAGTCAGATACAAGCTCTGGTGCTCCTCTTTGCTCTGTCTGTTCTGCTTCGTGCTTATTGGGCTGCTGTGCGAACACCAACACCAAGAACAGTGAACCATTCCTATTAATGGAGCCATTGCAAGATCTTAACTATAAACATTATGTAATTTCATGAAGTAACGATACAATACTTTTCCACAGTGTTCTCAGAAACAAAAAAAAGTCTTTACTTATTGCACAGAATTACAGAATCATTATTGTATGTAGAAATATGCATATGTAGAAATCACTTCATTTGCTCCAGACTGCTGCCGTCTCTGGGACAGAAGACAGCAACTCCACCTTGGCTCAGAAAAGTTTAGATGAAGGATGTACAAAAGGTTTTGTAATTTACATGAAGCTGCAGGTGAGAGCAAGGAGGACAGAGTTACCTGTCATATAATTTGTCTGGGGATTAACACCTTACCCTGGCGAAGTATGATCCTGTAATGACTAGCAGCTGAGATTTAACCTACAGCACAAGCAGGAAGGCAGCGCTCAGAAGCACCACACTAGGACGCTTGCTCCCATGCTGTTTCTTGAGTCACCAGCACCGCTTCCTGGTACAACTGGATTTTCCTTGTGGCCTCCCATCTAAACGCACCAGTACTACCAAGATCACTTCTCCCCACCTAGTCTGTAAAACCAAAAGAAAAGCCCAGCCTGCAGTGGAATAGCGAAATCCATCAATTACTAACTAAGAGAGGAAAAATGGTTTGTGGCTATGGGTCTGTCCCTGGAAGTGGGAGAGCAAGTTCTGCTTCCCCCATCTCAGAGGGAGCCACTCACATCCCTGAGGGCACACTTCACCTTGCTTGGCATCTAGTTCAGGGCTCCAACTCTTGACAACAAAGAGAGGTAGCTCTGTGGTTGATTTATCCCATTTATTTTAGGGTGGGGATGAATTTCATCCTGGGGTTGTCTTTCTCCCTCAGAGGGGAGGCAGTGCCCAGACAACTAGTTTAGGTAACTAACTTGTGAGGGTCTACTCAGATGAGGTTCATCTCATACCAAACCTGATTTCCCTACCCGTAACTTGAAGACAATAACCTCCTTACCTACCCATGGATGCCACAAAGACAAACACGCTAAAGCCTGTTAAAAGTCAGATGTTCTTATAATTGAGTTTACATGTGTTTGATAGCTACACATTAGGTAGCATGAAGTACGAGAAACTGGATACAGAAGGAGTGAAGTCTTGTCTTTGCTGGTAAGCTTCTTGTTAAAATAATGTTTTCATTAAATTTTTAGCAGTTCAAACAACAAAACCAGTCTTTTCGTCCTGAAGTTCTCCTCCAGTTTAATCATTGTTCATAATTGATTTCTTATGGAGTCTTCCCTTTCAGACAGTGTCTGGGCATCCATCTCAAAGAAAGCATTCTTTAGACTCCAAAAGGAACTTCTGTGCTGTGTGGGGTCATGTCTTTGACAGTAATAGCTCTGCAGTTGCTATCTTTCTTTGCTCTCTGACAAGAGAACTGGTTTTGAGAGAGGATTTAAGCCCAGTAATTCTTTTCTAGAACTTTGGTGTCAAAAGTTCAGAAAGCTGAGAAAATGTACTGATTTTTTTCCTCGTTTTCTGGAATTTCAAGGTATTTATTGGAAGAGGCAATTCTAGATCCTACAAACGGACCTTCTTCAGCCAGTTTGATGGTTTTATTGCATCAAAAGTACCAGTTTGCTGCACTTCAATTCCTAGTAACGAGCTCTCATTCCCAAGGTTTAGGAATTCTCCCTTGGAGCACAGGCTTGAGAGAAAGATAATACCAACACATACTGCAATCTGAAGCCTGTGGTGGGGACGATTCCCCAGTGCCCCCCTCTTAACACCTGACATTGTGTATGACACTGGCAAAATACTAGAGAAATCTCATAGGGAGGATGGGGAGGTGGAATGAAACAGATTGGAGTACACAGCAGGCACTTGTCTTTCCAAACAGAGGACTAACATGTAGGAGATGTTAAGCAACACCAATTCAAAGGAAGGGTAGATTAACACTGCATGTTGTAAACAGGCAGTACTAATACCTATTAATTCATTGATGGCTTGGAAGAGCAGGCAGCTTCACTCTTTTGGGTATCAAGTTAAGGAAGATGTCTGGCTTTGATGCCAATTTTTTTCTCCAAAATCAGAACAAGCCGTATCCACATGAAACATTTACAAATACTCCCTGAATATATTCAGAAGTATTTGTGGTCTTCTACACAACCTAAACTGTACTGACAAAACTGCTAACCTGTTCTGACATCTACAATGCTTTAAAGAATTATAGTAACTAATCAATATACACTCTGAAAGTCTATAAAGCAATCTGAATGGGTCAGAGACTTAGTTATAAGCACCCTGAAATAAATAAGGGACTGAAAATACATCTCAATTAAGTGGCTGGCGTTAGAAGTTAAGGGATTAGTCCAATGTAAGTGCCCAAGGAACTGCTTCCAGGTACAGTCTGATGATCTTATCTTCCTTGGCATAGACTGTGATTAACATTTTCTCCATGGAAGGTGAAGTCTAAAAACATGAGGCTTGTGATTCTGGAACCCATCTCCATGCCACTGAATCAAGACCTAACTTGCCATTTTTGCCAAGTATGTTTGCAGTTATTACTGCACTGTTATTCTCACAGATGGGCAAAGTTATGTTACAAAAGCTTTATCCTCTAGAAAACAATGTGTAATACAACTATAAATTCTTGGCTGACCTACCTTTTAAGTTTGTGTCTCTGTGTGACAAGGTCCCTCCTTAACATACCCAAGGAAGAGAGAGAAAGGGAAACATTACTCCTGAGATTCTCCATTTCAGCTTGGATTTTCCAAGCAGATTGGGATGGTTTCAGAGTGCAGAGTGACAGCTTTGACATCTAAAGTAAAACATATTCCAAATGTAGGCATTCCTATTCAAGAAGATTACACTGAAGCCCAAGCTCCAGCCATGGAGACGTCTTCCTAGGAAACCTGAAAGATCACAGTGAGCCTGTGTTTGCACTGAAGGATCTTCGACACAGAAAAGTGTAAGGGCACACTTCGACACAGAAAGTGTAAGGGCACAGTTCACACCTACGGATATGTCCAAATGAGTTCTAAATCCCCAGAAGGTCCACTACAGCAGGGACAGTGAAAGAAACAGTTTTAAGTCCAACACAAACCACAGTGGCTACTAGAGATGAAAAATGAGGGGGTGTATATCAAGCTAACAGTCAACAAGCCTCTTCCAAGAACTGGGTTCAGGCTAAGTTCTCACTTTAGTTTGCAGGGAATCATTTTCCCATTTTTCTAGGCTAGCATCCAGGCTAAAGAGGAGTCAAAGAGAGGGCACCTTCTCATCTTCCCAATGAAGCAAGGAGATTGTTTCTAAGAGGCAGCAATCATGTGTCCAAAGAGAAAATTATTGGAAAGAGCCTAATTATATACTATAATGGTCAGAGGCCACAACTGGAAAGAGGGAGACTTTAGTACCAATCCCCATGAGAAACATCATCTATGTTGTTCCTTTTGTGTTCAGTGCTCTTTAATATAAAATGCAGTAACTGTCCTACTCCTTCAGTAGCACTGTAAAAGTGTATTAAAGGGGGTTCTAACCTTATTTAGGTGCCTGCTCTCAGGAGAGGGCTCGTTATAGATAAAGGGGTTTAATGTTTAGCTCTCAGCTCGGCACCTAAATGTCCTAAGAGGCAGGAGTTCATACGTTCATCTTCAGAGATTCCTATGGTTTAACTCTAGGTGGCTCTCTGCATCTACCACATAGGTTTCCTGGATAATCCTCCTGAAGCCCTAAATCTCTGACTGCCTAGGGAATCCACCTGTATTTAAAACTTCCCTTCACCCTTCTGGTGCCAAGATCCTAAATTTTAGGTGCTGTAATACCTCAGCTGGAATCACCTTAGCAGAACTCCAGCTCTTGCCATGCCCCTGGTATAAGTTAATAGTAAAAACTCCACATTTTCAAGGGCAGCAAAGCTTGATCAGTGGTGATGCTCAAGAAATTCCAGGTTCCACTAAGGAAAGTGATCCAGGTTCTTTGATGACATTAATGAAATAAGCAGCAAAGAGGCAATGACAGCGTCACCACTACTACTTTGAGAAATGAATGTTTTACAGTTGTCTTGTATCCATTACTTTCTCTCACAAAGAAGGTGGTATCACTAAAGAGTTAATATAGAGAGAATAAATAATATAATATTTACCAAATATTCAAAAAGGAACAGCCTCAGTTTATTGCACTGTGTCTAGTTTAAGGGATTTTAGGGCCAGCTAAAGTTTCAGCAACCCTTCCAAAGACATAAATAATTGATCTCTCTGCAATATACTCTGCACTGAACTTTCCTCTCCACTCACACAGAACTAACGTGAACATCCTCTAAATATTTCAAATAGATCAGTTACCGGAGTGGAATGTAACCAGCCTATAGCCATTAACATAGTTTATGGAAAATGAAGTGCTCCGAATTAAAGACTGAATTTTCAACGCAATTAGGATCAAAAAAATCACACTAGTCACTTTGTGGCTTTCTCTGATAAGAAGCCACGTATACATCTTCAAGAAAATAATCTGGGAGAAAATAATAAACAGAAAGATAAAGGAAGCCTCTAACTTAAAGCATTATTCATGCTCAGGTATCATCCCATCTGATGATTTACTTATTCACCTTAGATCACTTACAATATAACTAGAACTGATCAGATGACATAAAAGTTTATGGTGAACAACTCACGAATTTATCTTCCTGTTCAGTTTGTTTCTTCTAATAGTCAGAACAGACAGAACACAAGAACACGCGTATAATTAAAAACAAAGCCCTGACAATTTGTACAAAATACAAGCAGATATGCAGTCTGAGATAATTATACCTCCTGCAATGAATCAAATCAACCAGCCTGAGAAAGGAAGGAAAAAAATCCCCTCTCCTTAAACACTCCATTTTAGCAGGCCTAGTCTTTTCATACCTTTGGCAGTCCTGATGATAAAAGGATCAACCGGATGCGTGATCAGGAAGATCAATAAATTGAAGAAAGAACATTAAGCTCTGGACAAGAGCCTGGCCTGCCAGTCCCACCAGGCATACCCTACCTAAGGGATGTTTCTGACCTTTATCACAGCAGTGTAGCACAACGAGCAAGGCAGTTTCCCTCTTTTACAAAGATCCCAGACTATTCAGGGTCTCGCAGACCACCAGTGACACCTTACTTCAGGGAGAAGAGCAAGTGTAGACACTGAGGCAGCAATAGGAGAGGCTGCTTTTGCTCTGGGTTTCTACAATCCTTAGTTGCCCATGACTTTGCTCTCTAATCCTCCGTGCAACACTTTTGCTTTACACAGGGCAGAAAGTGACAGCACATTAACACAGAGACACACCATGTATGTGGACATACAGAAAGTTCAAAACCCATTATAGCCACTTTGTAGCATTTTATAGGTACCTCAAGTAGCCACATGGGAGCTGTAGCAATGTTTAGCAGAAACTAAAATCGATAGGGCATAATTAATGCAAAACTATAGGCAGATGAACAAGCCTGGAAAAGCCTTCCCTGTCTGGGAAGACGTGCTCCCATCTATGCTAGGCTAGTGCACACATCTGAACTGCAGAAGGAAACCCACCTGCTACATCCTCCCAAGAGGCCATGATATAAAGCCTCGAGAACAAAGAACTGCAAATCCAGTGTTCTGAGGACTGCTCAGCATTATTTGCAGAAAAGACTCATCTCACCTAAAAGTTACTCATCCAAGTCTCAGTTAGGCATCCTAGGCTCTCCCTGTAGTCAGTGGAGCCCTATAATGAACTGGTACCTCCAGCAGGTCTTGTGTGTCTCAGAAGCTTGTCCTAAGACAAGCAGATGCAGCAGACTGAACCAGAGGACTGTTGTGCCTTGAGGAGTTAGTGACAGCTGACGTGGGCGGGCACCATCTTGGGCTGTGCTGCAGATATAACTTGGCCTTCAGGCCTGTGCTGCACTGCACTTATCACTTGGCCCCAGCACAAACTTTGCTGGCTAATCATAAAAAGGAGCCTGGAGGCAGCTCCTACTTGGCACCGGCAATTACGCCACCTGCATGTCCTTGTCTTTATCTTGAAGCAAAGCAGCACGTTATCATGCCAACCTCCCTTTGCTTGACAGTAAAAATGATAAATGGAATTGCTTACTTTTAAGAAAGCCCTATCAGAACTCCAGAGACCATAATGCCAACGAACCTTAGCAGGGATGGGATCAGGGCCGTATGTGACTAGAGGTCCATCTGATGCTGCAGAACTCTGGGCTCCAAGCACCCAGAAGGACATGGTGGTCACTGAGATGATGAGGAAATTGGAGCTTCTCACGTATGGGAAAAGCTGAGAGAGCTGGGACTGGTCAGCCTAGAGAAGAGAAGCCTTGCACATGTCATCAATACCCATAAATACCTGAAGGGAAGGTGTAAAGAAGACAGAGCCAGGCTCTTTTCAGTGGTGCCCAGTGACAGAACATGGGGCCATGGGCACAAACTGAACACAGGAGGTGCTGCCTGAACACCAGGAGCACTTCTGTGCTGTGTGGGTGACCAAACACTGACACAGGTTGCCCAGAGAGGTGGTGGAGTCTCCTCCTCAGAGATATTGAAAAGCCAGCTGGACGTGGTCCTGGGCAACCTGATGGCCCTGCTTGAGCAGGGGTGCGGATGAGATGACCTCAGGAGGTCCATTCCAACCTCAACCATTCTGTGTTTCCGTGATTATCTATGCTATCAACTTATTCATTCTCATCTCCAGTAAAAGGAATTTTAATTAATGCCTAACAGAGTTCGAATGCCTTTCATACTGGGATCAACAACCAACACCTTCAGTGGCGCACTGCAATAGTGAATCATCCTTTGGAGGCAGTCATTATAAAGCTCACACAAGCACGTCTAAATTTTGCCTAAGTGAACTTAGACAAGTTCTACCTTCGGTGTACGAGTTAACTGCTCTTTGTTTTACCTTGTTGGGGTGGGGGGGTTGAACACTTGTACACAAAAACAGCTCATGCTCTTCCCTCTGGCAAGTGGGTAGTTCCTAGTGAAGTCTGCATTGTTTCCAAGAGAATGTAGAACAGAATCACCATGCTGCATTAAACTTATATTCACCTCGGACACCATGGTGAACTGAGGAGGGATGAAAATGTGACATCCTCAGCCTGCAAGCAGGCAAACACAGGACCAGACCCCTAAGATCGGTGTCTGAACGAGCAGATCACAGAGAGGCCAGGAGAGGGCTGAAGGTCCAGTTCACACTGAAACTGGGACAAAGTTGTGAAGTCCAGGCAAAAGCCAGAGCCTACAGTGCATGGTAAGGAGTGCCACCTTCTCCTCAAGAGAGAGGTGTTGGCTATGTCAACTATGCGGACACTTAAGAGCACAGGACTCTGTAATGAGAGTTTTTCATTGAGTGCTAAAGTAACAAGGAGAGGACAGGCCTTCTTCCTGGTGGAGAGGATACAGTTGTTAGTAGGGCTTTCAGCTGTCCCCCACCCCAAAGGTCAGCATCTTTTCGTACCAAGCTTTTTATATTAAGAAAGGTTGGGTAGATCATTTTGCCCCGGGCTTCCCAGTTGCATGCTGCCAAGTCGCCTCTCATAATTTGATAGCATCAGGCATTGGAAGCATGCTTTGTGATATTCCTAGGTAAAATACTATTGAAATACTAAACATTTTTCATTCTGTTCATCTATCAAAGATCCCTTATTGAACAGCTGCAATGTAGGGCATTAAGCTGGAGGGAACTGGCCAAGCTGGACACAGTAATGGCACTCCTCTGCAGGAACTAGTCAGTTTAAATGCAACCACCAGATTACTTCCTAGCATGCAAGTTCATCCCTACCACTCGTATGTTACACAGCGAGCTCAGGTAACCTGTAAGTGACTTTTCCCACGGAAGTGCTGTTAAAACTACATTTTAAAAGAAAGTGAGCTTTTTATCCTAGCAAAATGAACCTAGCACAGGTTGCTTTGTTGGATAGAGCCTATAAATATCAGCCACGTACTTAGTTATAATCTGTTTTGTGACTTCATATTTATAAAATGTTTGTCATGCTTAACGTGACAATGTTCTTAAAAAAAAATTGAAGCCTAATTTTCCCAGCTTTTAAATGAAGTTCTGTAAACAGTCCAGCAGATAGATGGATGCCTGGTAAGTGTTACAAGCAACATGTAATTACTGGTGCTGGATGTCAACTTCGAATATTCCAAATCCTATCAAAAGAAGGAGGTAGAGGCTGGAGGTATTGCAAGCTCATGCTGGAAAGAACACGGTGTCCAAAACACACTCTGAAAAACAGAGCAGGTGATTGCCAGAGATCCTTTTGGAAATATTCCTGCAAATAGTTGTACACACAGACAAAAATTTAGTTCTGTAACATTGAGGAAGACACTTCAAAAGAATGTAAATGGAGGAAGTTCTGCAGATTAGTGACACTCACTCTTGTGCAGGAGCCAAAATAAGATTTATGTGGTTAATACTGAAGCAAGACTCAAAATAGGAGGGATGTTGCTCTGACTACAAGAATGGATTTCACCTTTAGGTTGCATACACGTCATGGTATTTAATCAGCCTTGCAGCTGACAGCACTTTACATTAAACCTTTGTGTACTTGTCACTTAGGAGAAACGCAATGAGTTACTGAACGGATCTTAATCCTCTGAATGTTTGATTTCTTTCATGGATCACAAATAAAAGGAACTTGGCTTGCACTCAGATTCAAGTGATCACATTGTGCATTGAGTGAGCCACCTCCATGCATCTGGAGAAGGAAGCCTCTGCGTCCAACTATACAAAAGGTGGCAGTAATAGAACCCACTTCAACTGAAAAGACCGCCAGTAGATAAGAGGTGATACTGAAATTTCTGTAAAAAAACAAGTCTGGACTTCCCTCCTGATTCAAACCTGGCTTCATTTGTACAAAGTGTGGTGCTGGCTTTCGTGCTGCAGACAACTGCCCACCAGGAAATGGGCTGGTCCCCATATGGAATAGGAGTTGAGTACAGATCAACACCTCTGATTCCACCTCTGATTCACCACAGATTCCTCACCCACGTTCAGTCCTTTTGGAACCTCCCAGAGGCACAGCTTGCCCCAGACAACGCCCCCGTCTGAAGGGACTGAGGCAGCAAAACCCCAGAGCATGTTGAAGTCCTTCACAAACATCAGTTTAGCTGTGGCCTCTAAGCCAGATGTTGGATTTATGCAAATACATTTTAAATCTAAACTGTAAACCCCAATGCAACAAGCTGACTAAAGCCTTCAGTCTGGGATTTCTACCACTCTTTGCCTAATAAAAGAAAAGGCTCGTAAGCTGTGCTTTAATTAGCTAACTCTGTGTCTGGCCAGTAAGGAAGGCACCTTGCGTGGCTTGTGGCTTGAGAGGGAGTAGCAGTTAATCCCTAAAGCCATTTTCCACCTCTGACTATTAGCATAGGCGAGTCTTGTTCACAATGTGCTATGAAGAGGTACTGTCATTACTGATATCCCTCCAGTCAGTCAGAATAGAGCAAACTAAAAACCTTCAAGCTTTACAGCTGTGAGTGAGCCTTCAGTGGAAACAGAGAGGTCTCCTAGTGATCCTGCCACGCAAAGCTTCAGCTAACCTCCAGGCAGCAAGGCAAGGACTTTTCTGTTCTACATGAGGTAAGCAAGGACTCCCTCCAACCAGCATGGAGAAGCACAAGCATTTCTACCTGAGTCACAGCCAGATGAAGTAGGAGAAGCTTTGCCCTGGCTGAGGGGACAGTCAAAGGGTCCTCACAGATGCCAGGCCACTCATTCTAATGAAGAGCAGAATAGTTTGTTAACCTGCCTTCACTTGCTTCATCTTAAAAAAAAAAGAAAAAAGAGAAAAACAAAGTGGTAGCTAATTCCTCAGAATAAACCTGCATCAAAATTATCACGCATAACTGAGGTATATTATCATTAGTTTTATGTTAACACCATCTATCACAGGCATTTTTCGCATCTGTCAGATAAGTGGTGAACTTTGGAAATACACATATTTAAAAGCAGTGCCATGAACTTGATAACAATAAGTATCACAGAGATGAAGTATGCAAAGGAGCAGATATCTATACAGCATGATTTGAAATGATGGCAAAGTACTGAAGCAGCAAGTCAACGTGGTGGTACAACATCACCAAAATGCTGACAGGCAATGAAAATTGCTAGTGTGGTGTTGGCATGTACAGTCAGAGTACAGCGTAACTCCGACTGACCTCCACCAAAGGGATCATAAAGACACAGCTGTGTGAGCTGACAAGAGACATCAGGACGTGTAAAATATAAAACTTAGCATTGAGACGTCTGAGCTTATCTAAACGAGTTGAGACAACAGGACTTGCACAGGCTTATTAGAGCAGCCCTTCACTTGGACTTCTCTTATCAACAGCCCACACACTAACGAGAAAGTAGTCTAATGCAGAACTACACACATACACTACATATGCATAAACTTTAATATGTAATATAGGGCACCTGGAAGTGAGCACAGCAATTTTGCAAGATGACATTGTTTAGGTAGTCAACAATTGTCTAGAAAACAATCACATTCTAATGGCAGTGGCCTCTACTAACTACCTCCATGCTTAAGATAACTCTAGAATTACATTGTAATTTGCAAGGTTTCACGTGCTTATAATGTAAAAATTACTCTTAATTTATCACTTTTTTATTTATGTCACTCAGAACTGAAATACTCGTTTGGTCTCACCCATGTGATGAATATGCTTGGACTACTTGAGGCAAATTACCTCAGACATTTGGATTACTCAACAGAGCTGAGGAGAGAAAATGTATCTTAGTAGCTGATGCAGTTTTGTTTAGTAGTTGAGGATATTTTTAGAATAGAGAAGGAAAAACACCAGACAGGAAAAGACTTGCGGAGGATTGCATGATAAAACATCAGAAATAGAGCAGACATATGCAAAAACAAGCAGCTTAGGAGGGGCACAGAAACATTTAGTCCGTTACATCCCATACTGCCCTAGCAAGAAGACAGCAAGATACAGGTATATAAATCATAAGTGATATAGAACAAACAACATCTGACACTAGTACATCTTTGGTTGCCTCTGTTTTAGCATCTGACAAGCTTGGTATTGAAGGAAAGCAGTATTAGAGCTCTACTAGAATGAGCAGCAGAAAGAACACAGAACTAGAAGCAGAGAGTCATCATAGCATCATAGATCACTGAGGTTGGGAAAGACCTTCAGGATCACCAAGCCCAACCATTGACCTGACCTACTGAGTCCCATCACTAAACCATGTCCTTTGGTGCCATGAACCATGTTCTTTCGTGCTACAATGTCACTGTTGTGGTGACTGCTGAGAAAGTGATCAGGGTTGTGTTTTCTATCAGAACGCCACATGGAATTAGAGGGAAGCTATGCCTGCTGCTGGAGAAACACAACTCTCAAAAAAAACCCAAATTACAGTAGAAATAAGATGGAGGGAGAAACCAGTGAAAGCGGGCATGGAGAATGGAGCACAGTGGATTAAGAACTACTTTGTTCTATGAATACAAATCAGTGAATCAATCCTCAACAAAGACAGAGAAAAATACTGATGGATGTTTTAGGCATGTGCTGAGAAGACTGGGGAGTCAGGGTAAAAGGTTAGGGAACCAACAGGGACTGCATGATACATTCCTCAATGCAAATAAGACACATACAGCAGAAAACAATGAATAATTTATATCAATATTCCAATGGTGATTACAGCTTCACTGCAGCTTCGCAGTGGAGAGACACTGAATATTCCTGTGGCGTTGTCAAGGTAACCTGCAAGTATGTAGGTGTAAAATTCTGCTGGCGTTTATATCAAAAGGAGAACTAACAAAACGAGAACCAACACATGCAGAATCTGTGTTTCCTTACAACTGAGGAAGCTGAGACTTTTAGTTAGAGAGCAAGAAGAGCAGAAGTATGTTAGGAGGAACTGTATGCTATAGCACGCTAATTCCTGTCGTCCCATGTTTAAGGTAGAGAAGGAATAGGGCACAGCCTGGAGAAATCAGACCACCTTCAGATATACTGCTGATGTGCTATGAAAAAATATGTTATTTAAAACAATGCTTCTGAATTCTGATTCGAATCGTGATTCCTTACCAACTAGAGCACCCCCAAGCATTCCTCTTCTCTGCCCTACTACCTTCTGGACCAGTTAATTAAGAGAGTAACACAACGAGGGGATTATCTTGAATGAATTTTACTTTGCAAAGGAGGAACAGCAAAGTAGAAGAAGAGGTAAGAGTATATGCTCTGCGAACCACTGAGGTTCTAATGAGATGTGATAAATTAAGATGTAATGATTAGGGGACCGGAGCATCCTTCTTATGAGGAAAGCCTGAGAGACTAAAGAAATGAGAGGGGATCTTATCTTAAGGGAGGATCTCAAGAGGATGGGGCTAGAGTCTCTTCACTGGTGCCACCTGATAGTACAGGAGACAACGGGCACAAACTGAAACAAGAAGTTCCAGCTGACTATGAGGAAAAGCTTCTTTACCATGGGGTGACTGAACACAGTTTGCTCAGAGAGGCTGCAGAACCTCCTTCTCTGGAGATACTCAAAGCCCACCTGGATGTGATCCTGTGCAAAGTGCTCTGGGTGTCTCTGCCTGAGGAGAAGGGTTGGGCCAGAGGGCCTCCAGGGGTCCCGTCCAACCTCAACCATTCGGTGACTGTGACAAATCATTCTCATCATACCATAACATTAATCCGTTCCTGAGAATAAGCTGCGTTTGTCACCAATATGATACTGGACGGCTTAAAGGGAAGACAGAAAGTCTCCCTCCCTTTTGCCCCCCTCCTCTTCTAAAGGCACACCACAGACAGTGGCAGAGTCATGCTCACAAAAATCCTTGGGCTTCTCTCTCCCTGCTCCCCAAAAGGGCAGTATGTCCCATCAATATCCATCAGAATTGTGACTGATAAAGGCCAAATTCTACAGGCCTTGGCCCTGTGTAAGGGGAAAAAAACACATCTATTATGACTTCAGAGAGGTAAAATCAAAAGAAGCAGAATAATGATGCTAAGTACTCTAAAGAGATAAAAAAATAGGGACTCTTACAGCTCTGTTTTAAAGCCTACATAATGCTAAGTAAAGCTAACTACAAAGTGTTGGCACTGGTGATAAAATTTGGAGTATACAATGAGATAATTCGCTCTTTAATAAATCATACTTTCGTGTGTAGCCTTTGAGCTCAGCAAAGACATGGTTTCCCACGCATTTTTGCAATACTACAAACACTGTGATGTTTCGAGCAGAAATGAAAAAACAATCTTTTCAGTGAGCTCCTATTTACTGGGGAGTATTTTGTTACTTAGCAGTCATTGTATTCTTCACCAATTCCCATGTGCAGATGAGGTTAGTGCATACGACTTGAAGAGGCCAAGAAGGCTGATACAGAATTACATTCAGCCACAGGCACACTGGAAGAAGCTCTTACCAGGCTCGGCTGTAACGATATTGATTCACGGAGAGCCATCTCCCACGTCCTTGCAACAGAGACACGTACACAATTATACATGTTGTCCTAATTCACTGCTCTAATAGACATCCATCAACCTGAAAGCCTTTTGCTATGGCCCAGTTTCATTTACCCATCAAATTAAAGTGTGAGGTAGATGATACCTCACCGGGTGATACCGTCTTACCACCTCCCAAATCCTCTTAATCTGGAACCCAAATTTTCTCTAAGGTAACACTGCAATATATAGATGATGAAATGGAGGCAGGGCACCATCTTTTTCAGTTTGCAGTTTTAGAATTATTTCTAAACAAGCAAACAGAAAGTTTTGACCAAGCAGCAATTTGTACAGGGTTAATAAGCAAAATGGCTGCACCAGTGTGAACTTCCATAATAAGCTGCTTTAATTTCAGGACTTCAGAATGATTTAGATACCACTGGAGAAATTCTACATGTATTTTAGAGCCAGGGACAGACAAAAAAAAAAAAAACAACAATAACTAAATGTGTAATTTATTTAGGCCACAAATAAATGAGCTGTTAAAAAACACTTTGAAGTGGAATAAAGGCAGCAAAAATTGCCAGGACCACATAAAGCAATCCACATCTGCTCATGAAATGTAGAAACCTCAGTTTAAAACTGAATCTCCTTCAAGTCATTCTTGGTGTCTCTGCTTTGTGCAGTGGTCTCCAGCAGCTGTTTCAGACTTGTGCACCACCTTGAGGAATGGTACTCCTTCCCTCCCTCTGACCTTGAGCACAATCCGGGTCCATAATTCCCAGATGTTTCAACAAACTCCACCTGTGTGGAAAGAGGGTGGATCCAGACCCTGCCCTTCTTCCTTAGCTGCTCAGACCTTTCATCAGATACTCATCTAAGGCTCTCAAAGCCCAGCAAGCAAATACATTGAGCAAAAAGAAGCAGCTCAGAATGCTCACAGTCATCCTAACAAAACTGATGGCTGTCCTCCGCCAACCCCTTCGTTGCACTCAGTCACACTGACCCACAAATCCCTCCAAGACTAAGTCTCACAGTCCCTTTCGAAATACAAGGCGCTTAAAAGTGATGGGCCGTGCTTCTGAGCCTACTGAACCCACACCTTGACAGCTGAACTCTCCATCAAACGAGGCTTCAAAATATTCAGCCACAACATGGAGCGCTCTTGTCAAAAGAGCCCTCTCTGTCACTCACTGTTGCCCTCTGAGAAGGGAATAGTCCTGAAGAAATCTTCCAGGAGTGCAGAGCTCATGCAGAGCCAAGGCATGGCAACGGCACTCAGGTATCCCAGAGACTACCCAGCAGCAGCAGGACCTCCACACTGCACCCTTTCTCCTGGAGGATGGTATTAGGATGGACTGCATTGGCTTGACACCTTCAGGGTCCACTGTTGGGGTGATATGCCGGTATCTACACGGCTTCAGTCACGGAGGGCTGCACAGATGCTGGCTGAATCTTGGTTTCTGACTTAGAGGTCGGAAATGAACAGGTGTGCTGGAGCCAATTCCTCCAGCGCCCCAAAGTTAGAGGAAACAGCTAAGAATGAACCACGTTTATGGAAACCAAAACCCAGCAGATGGGATTCAATCCCCTCAACCAGCACCATGACAAATCTGCCCAAACACCGTCAGAGTCTACTGATTCTCCGAGAGTAAAGGGGACATCAGTGGGAAGGGCTGGAGGCCTCAGATGTTGCTCTGGGAAAGGGCTAGGATCACACAGGGAACAGAAGTGGTTGAAATTCAAGATTTCCTGCAACAAAAAAACCTTCAGAATAGTTTCCGTTCCACCTATGAAAAATAATGATTTTAGGAACATCTCACTCAACAGGAATTCTGAAATACTGCTCTGAAAAACTTAATAGAGCATGTTGCTCCAACTACCTTACCTGAATGAAGCCCTCAAGCTGCTCGGAAACTGACAGTCAGTGTTCAGTCTGTCCCACAATGGTGATGCTAGTGAACGTTGCCCTTCCCATCTCTTTATTTCTGATTTGACTACAGAGTAGAAGCTGGCCAGGTCACTTAAACCAAAATGTCCACAATTGGTCACTACCTGCAATCTTTTTTTTTAGCGTGTGTGACAAACATAGGACCAGACTTCTAGAAAAGCTGAGCATTCACAAATCCAGCTGGAATTATCAGATCTTAATAAAAAATGTGTTACAGAAGTGTTGAATAATCTCAAAAATAAAAGCCCTGTACATTTCAAACTGATCACCTAACATTACCAGACGCTTCAATAATATGGAATTTGATTTCTGCATGCATTCATCAGTCAGGAATAAAACTGTGATTATAACTCTTTCCCTGATCCCATACAGATGTTGTAAGATAAAGTCTTTGAGGATAGGATATCTTTGGGATAGGAAAGACAATATGAAAAATAAGCACTCTATACGAAGTTCAGAGTTTGATGAACTGAAATAGAACAAAAAAAGAAAAACTGAATAAGGACTTACAAAGTAACTAAGGCAGAGTCTCTCCAAAACTAGTTTTACTTAATAATATATTGATACTTTTGTTTTCAGAATCTACATCATATTAAGGAAAAATACTGTTTTCCACAAACATTCTATCGTCTTTAATTTTATTTTTATTTTTTAATTTTATTTTTTAATTTAATTTTATCGTCTATCTAAAATTACTGCTAATTATTACATAGAGCTGCTTCACACTACGCATTTTGAAGGTAACAGAATAAAAAAGATCATGTCCCAAATGCCTTATAACTATTAATTGAAGAGAATAAAAATAAGCAGTCCTGTTTTGTAAGCACCTTATAGACACTAATGTGCTTAATTAACCTGTTAGTTTTATATACCATCTTATTTATATCTCCCTTATAACTGCAAGCTCAGAATGGCAGATACCCAGTAATTATCAACTTAAAACATGCAAGTAACTTTCTCAGACAAACGTATGATGAAATATGCCATGCAGTATCTTTCTACACACATTTTACTGCTTGTTAACCATGATTTACATACACCACTGTAACTCAAAGGAGGAGACATCTGTGCAGGTATAAACCTGAGACAAAAAATAAGAATTAAACTGTAAAACACTTAACAACTTGCCATAAACCCAGAATGCTGTGGTTCTTGCAAAGGTGTTAATGAAAGGCTGTACTTCTTGAAGACACAGATGTAGAAATCTACGGCTTTAGAGTTAACATGAGGGGAGCCATAAAATAATGGTACTGAAGTAGGAACCTCACATACTTCACCTTCCAACTCCATGTCTCTATTTCATAATCAAGTCGTCTTGATTTTCTGCTAGGAAGACTGTGTGTAGGTAGGTAAAAATATACGTATAATTTACTTTTGTTGTCTAACTTGCAAATCAAATTTCTTTTCTAGGCAGTAGCACTCAAATAACGTAATGCTTTCCAGGAGAGTCTAGAACATTATGTGATGTACTACGATTTCAAAATTTTCTCTGTGTAGAACTTTTATGACAGGGGCTGACAGTAAATTATACATAAATTTGAAAAAGTTATAGATAAGTTGTCTGCATTACCTTCAACTGAAGCAAAGAAAATCTATTCATCAGTTAATGTTTTCCATTCAGCTTAATAACTTGTACTTTTTAAACAAGACTACAAACTGTGCCATGAATACTTCTTTTGCCCTTGGGAAGAAATGAACTACAGAAAGCAATCAAAGATTCTCAGTGTTTGATCTTGCTTTCACAAAACAACCTAGTTAGAAGTCTCTGAGGAGATATTCAAGATCAACTGCATTAAATTATGTTCTGAGAGTCCAATAGCATATCAGAGCACAAACAAAGCATAAAAAAGCTGTTTCCCTTTACTGAAATGAACCCACATTATGAAAAAGGCAATTTGCTGTTAATATCGGATTGGATTCTTGTCTTGCAGTGTAAAAGCTGAAGAGCTGAAGTTTTTACCATTATTTTGAACAATTCAAAATACGGGAACCAAAACACTCTCACTTGGTTTAATCTTTGGTTTTAAAATGAAATCAGAATTACGACCTATTAAGTCTATTTCAAATTTGTTTCAGATTCTAGTCAGTTCCCTTGATCCCAATCATAAAGGACTCTTTCGCCATCAGGGAAGCGTAGTGTCCATCACATTTGAGCTACCCCTTGTCAATGACTAAAGATTTGAATAACCAACAAAAAGCAATCTCTTCTTTTAGCTCTCTCAGTACAGCTGAGGTGGTGCTCACCACCTTGTAACTGGGCTCTAGATATCACAGATGGAAAATAAGAGAAGCAGGGTCAAAATGCATGTAACCAGAAAAGGTATCACCTTGAGCAAAACACATACCTTTGTGGTATATAAAACATGTGCTGCGGTGGGGGTTTGTAGAGAACTCCTTCATACACAGGCCACAAACCGCTTAGAATTCTGAAAAGCGAACTCTTTCCACAGCCATTAGGACCAGTGATTAAAAGATTCATGCCCTCCTCGACCTACAATAATAACGAAAATGAAAATATGTTACTGTGCAGTAGATATGACACAAGGTGCTCTAAGAACCCTAGAGGGAGATATGCAAGCATTTATATCAAATTATCAACCCTTTTCATTAATCACCTGCACATTTTTTTATGCAAACATTCTGGAAACAGTGGAATTAGGTATAATAATGAAAATAACTTCTATAATGTCCGAGTGTTCCTATACGGTATGCTAATTATATCAAAAGATCAATACATCGCAGTCAGAATCAATTATTCTAATGCGGATCAGGCCCAAAGTTATTGATGGCATACAGAGCAGTACTATGCCCATCGGTAATAATAATTTAAGCTATGTGAGCCAGATCAAATGATTTGGAAAAATTACTTCATGTTGTCCTTTCCTACTTAATTACCAGTGTTATTTTGGGTGCAATACACTTGGTTTTATTCATTTAAATATTAACATGCGTACATAGGAGTATATATATATGCATAATTACAATGTCAATGTTTTATATAAATATACTGACTGTTACATTATAATTTTTGTTGGTTTTGTCTGCGGAGACAAATAAATAGAACTGTCTCCTTGACTGTAATGTTGTAATTTTACAAATTTGAAATTCCTACACTGGAGCCATAGGAAGCCTTGCTATAAGTAGGACCCTGTCCTTCTAGTTGCTAATGCCTGTACTGCATAGAGGTGACAAGAGGAACACTTTGCTTTAGCTAAATTAAAGGACCTGCTGGAATTATTCAAGTTAGCGTTCCGGTAATTTCAACTATTTTTAAAAATAGTAACACCTGCACTGGTACATCAGGATATGCATGGGAGTAATTCAGTGAAGGTCAACAATTAAAATCGCAAGCATCTACCGAGTGGTATCTGTAAAAGATTTTTAAAAACAATCCAAGTTTTCACTGAGTAAAGACTCCACTTTTACCGAGTAAAGGCTTGTGAACTATACTGTCAACTATTAGTACTGCTCTTTGTGATCATCAGCTAAAACTAACTACATACTAAGTTTTTTTCACTGTTGCTGTGAACACAGACCTTAAAAGGAGCCCATGTGAATAAAGCATCCCAATTTCACCGAGATTAAGTAAAACGGATGCAGACTCTCATATATGCCCTTGAAAATCCCAGGTCTCCTTTTTCAGATGGAAACAGCACCAGAAATCCTCTCTTCTCTTTCTTTGAGCAGGATAAACTACACATGTCTGCCTCTGTCGAGCTACTATGCCTACCTTTCTGGACTTCCCCTTTTATCCATATGCTCCTCCAAGTACTTAACATAAGGTACATGAATTCTGTGTTGTTTATGTTAATGGGATGGCAACAATCAGAAGATTCTTGCATATCATCTTACTTTGAAGTTTAGTCTGGAAACCACCACATCGCCATTCGGAGTAATAATTGGAACATTTTCACAAATAATTCCATGTTCAACATCAATAACTTTTCCTAGAAAAAAAAAAAGAAAGAAAACACCAACGTTTAATTTTTTGGAAACCTCCCATTAAGCAGTATCTTGCAGCCTTTGTGCACAGCTGAGAAGTATAAATTGGTGAGTTTCAACTTGAATAAAAAATCTGGGTAATGTATCTTAGGTGGTCAGAAAGACACAGTCAGTATTAGCCAAAAGTGTGTAACGGATCCAAAATTTCATTATAAATATAATGCACAGTATGCATTAGAAATATATAATGCACTACAAAGAGACATTTATTCACATCCTACCTGTATTTGTTGTATTTTGTTTTAAATAGGTGGTCGTTATCAATCAGTAAGAAAGTTCAAGGATAGCCTTGGACACAGGCAGTCTAGTCCACCTTCTGTTGGAGATTTCACTGGAAAATGGAATCTCCTTTTGCTACCCGCTCTGAAACTGTAAGCCCAGTTCAGCCTCCCCCAGAAACAAGAGCAAAGGATAAAATATTTAGTGGCTCGCTTCTATCTCTTTTTGAAGCCACAGACAGTGTAAAAGTCTGAGAAGTATTTGTGGAAACCTCTATAATATTATTTCACTCCAATAGCTATATTTACTATCTGGGTTAGTGGCAAATGTAAATATACAATGCCCATCAGACATTTGGATGTATATAACACATGGACTTGGAAACAAACTCTTCTGGGAATAATTAAAAAAGAAATCAACTCTACCTTCTTGGTTGCCTGCAGATGGATTTGCCTAACAAAACCCAACAGCTGGGTTCCAAGACAAGTACCAGAAATTATCTTTATGCACCAGATGCAAAGAAAAAAGAATCCCCCTCTGTATTAGAAGGCTGCACATTTTAAAACTTAGACTAATCTGAATAAAGAAAAATGGAATTAAAGAAAAGTTGAGTTTATTATAAAGGGATCTGGTAGTATTTCCTTCAGGTAACTTGAAGTTTTACATTTTCCTTTAGGAGGCTCTTTGTTCAAGTTCTTCAAACTTTGTCAAACTATAACAAACTGGGCAAAAATTTATGTGTCATGTATCAGCCCAAGTGTTCTTTTTTTTTTCCTAAAGTAAGTTATATTTAAAACAGTTCTGCGGTGTTCAACATGAAATTACGGAAAACAAAAGTGTTTTGCTGTCAAAAAAAAAAAATGCAGCTTTATCATAGCAGGCTCTACTGCCTTCAGACTCCTCAAAAGCACCTGGTATGCAAATGAGAGATCAACCACATCACAGATTTTGACAGATTTGGCCAAGACATACTTTAGTAAAAGAGGGCCATACCAGTCACTCAGCATGCATACACCCACTGGAGTTAGCATTCATCTGCCTATATGAAGGATAATTTTCTGTGGAGACAATCTCAAGCAAATTCTGCAAAATTCACGCATATTTTTGAAGCACTTGGGTACAGGAGAGAAATTGTAAATAAAAAAAAAGCTATGATACAAAATAGTAAGCCAAGTAAATATTAAGAAAACTTAATTCTCATTTCCCAAGTTCAGAGTGTTTGACTGCAGGCTTAGCATGCCTTTAAAGCTTGTTGGACATAATCAGAAATACAACTTGCCAGTACTTCTGCAAGATGTACACAATTATATTTCAACTTTAAAATTCCAAATTGTTATATACACAACAGATATAGCAATATTACTGCCTGTTAAAATATTCTAATGTTTTTCCTATTTTCACGCTGGTCGTATGGATAATAGTGAACGCAAGGCACACAGCACAAGCATTATTTAGGGACATAAGTTTACTTTGGATGATTTAAAAAGAGTACGTGTTGAAAAAGCCTTTGGAGAAGCTGAATATTACATTTTTTCTTTTCTAACAATGGAGACATACACGTTGTGAGCACGTGTTCTTTCATCCTCATATAAATCCACTGTGCAGGGATTTCTGAAGTATCAAGACTGAAAGACAGGAGGAAAACCAGTATACAATGGAACCTGTCATAAAAATAATATGGAACCTGTGGCCTAGATTCATCTGGCCTAAATTCCGTCTAAGTCCTTGCGTCCTAATGTTTTGTATTGGCTAGCTGCCTCTGAAAGCCTGCAAGCACTCGGTAGCAAACACTAGTCACCGCGACTTAGGAGGAATTCAAGTCAGATGAAATGTGCCTCTGTGGAGGAATCAAACCTCAGGAAAAGGCTGTAGAAAAAAAAGGAGCAGCCTATTACTGTACTAAACCAAAAGGGAACACAAACAGCATTCTGTCACACCCAAACGTATTTGTTTTTAAAATGCGTACTTATCTAAAATAGCCTCAAAACGACTTTGTTGTTCCCAATGAACTAAAACCCTTTTTTTCTATAAGATGTCATTTCTTTTAGTGCCGGCCAAAGATTGCCAAGATTTACAAGATTAAGACATCAGCTGTTTCCACAGCTATCTATTCTGCTGCATCAGACTGTCTGTTTTGAAGAACCTTCTCAGAGGACCGTTGAGAAATTCGTGCTGAAGGGCAATGCTGTTGAAATTGTAAAAAAAAATATTTCATAGAGAGCATTCTGGTGCCTTCAACTCAACTGATATTTTGGTTTTCAGAGGCCAGAAGGTGGGAAGCAGGCTTTCCAACACTAAAGAAGAGATGGGGAGCAGAAGGGGGCTGTTGGGAAAATTAGGAAAAGTTGCAAAATCTGTATGATGTACCTCAGAGAAAAAAGGAGAGAGATGGTACATAATGGAACATAATAAGAAAGGGATGTACACAGAAAATGCTTCAGGGAGGGTGCAGATAGAAAAACAGTGGCACCAAAAGGATACAGGACAGAGACAGGAAGAGCTGTAAGGAGGAAGTGCATGTTGATCAGATCATTTGGGAGATGGGGGCAATGGTAAAGTTGCCAGCCCATTTCCAGTTGACAATTCCCACTAAATGATGAAAAAATGAGCAAAGGCTGATAGTAGCTGAAAACAAATTCTTATTTTTGTCAAAAACTACTGAACCAATCTATGTCTCCCTCCTACCCCAAACAAAGCCACCAAAAAATGTCCTGTTTGAGGATGAAAATGTTACAGTCTCAGTTTTCTGGGGAAAAAAATGTCAGAGGAAAGCAGGCACTGCCCATGTAAAGATACTAATACCACCACCACAACCACCATCACTAATAGTATAGTTGAAATACCTTTTTCACTGAAAGTTTTCACAGAATATACTTGATCAATCTTTGTGAAAATGTTTTAGAAAAGCACTAAATAAGCACAGGGTTACAAAACAGCAGGAAGATAAAATGGAAGGCAACATGGTCTCTGGAGGCTGACTTGCTGCAGAAACAAAACCTCTGTTCAACTACTGCCCCGTTGCACCAGCCAGGAATTCCCCCCCGAGGAATATATAAAAATGTGACTTAATTACCCTTGATTTCTAAGGGCCCATTGATGTGTAATTCTGTTTTATCTCCATTCTTACTGTTGTTTTCAGACTCTTGAATAATGGCAGTTCTTTTGTAGATGCCTCTCTTCACCTCGTCGAAAACAGCAAACATGTTGTAGACACGGGCAGTGTATCCTGCTAACTCAGTAACCTGCAAAACAGTAAATGCCTCATTTCAGTTACACGACACAAATTCAAACAATTAGATGCTTAGCCAAAGACTCACGAAAACCATTTCCAGCCATTCTAAGTCACTGCTTCTCAGATGTTATTGTGGAAGGATCAATGATGCATCTTTCGTCACCTATCAATTTTCCTCTGTTGAGATTCTGTGCTAACCCAAATGCCACCCACAGCTCCTACCAGCCAGCAAACAGACAGTTTGAGGGGGACGAATTTCAGCCAGTGTAATTCACTATAGCTCTAGTAAACGAGGAGGTTGCAGGGACTGCTCTTTTCCACTGATCAGTACAGTCTTCAGCCTGTGGAGGACAGCTACGTTAGATAGCTGAGAATAGCCTATCATACAAAAGAAAAAAAAAATCTGCATTTCCCAGGAAAATAAAGACCAACAGCAGTGAGAAAAATATACACCCATAATTATTCATTTCCCTGTGTTCCCTAAGCCTCCCGAGAAAGGTGTGCTTTTCCTGTGTAAAACAGGTAGCACCAGGGCACATGCTAATGTAAAATACGGTACAGAAAAGAAACGACTCTCCTATCAACTGCATGCCAGAGCACCAGAGCTAAATCTGAGACCCTGGTTTACAACTGGGAATTTTTAAAATGGTGAGGTCTCTTACAGGGCTTTCTCATTTTTAAAATCCTTTTATCTATGTTACCACCTGGTGAATACAGAAAGAACAGATCTCCGGTCCTGGTGGTTTCCTATTCACAGGCACTGACACGCCAAGAACTCCCAAAGAACTGCCTCCATCTGCCGGCAGCAAAAAATTGAACCTGGGCATCTTATTACATAGGTATGATTAGATGATTTTAAAAAGACAGGTTTTTATACTAAATGCAGAGAACAAGATAGGAAGAGCAAGATACAATCCTGTGCAAACTTCACTGTTTGTGCAAGATTCAGAAGTGAGTACTAGGCAGGGCCATCACTCCACTGCAAGTTAACTAGCTACAGCATCTCAAAAAACTCAGTTTCAAGAGAGTAATCAGCCACTGTTTCAACTCCATCAGTTGGACACTGTCTTGCCCTGTTGGTAATTGCATTTACAGCTGGGAAAAGTACTGGGCTAACAGCGCCTGAGGCTGTAGGAGCTGTAACATCGTTCTCCACACTGGAGTCCTTCTAGCAAATTCAGTGGTAACCCTTCTAGCAAATAGCAGCGACGCTTGATGGAGAAAATCCTGCACATGATGAATGAAATGTGCACCAACAGCACCCCACAAGAAACAGAACTTGTATTAAGTTTCTAAACCATGACTCTACAAACTCACTTTGTCAAAACACGAAGTACTACCAAAACTATTGAGCTGCAAGCAAAAGTTGAGCCAACCTCACCTGCAAACTGAGCAACATTCACTGGAAGAAGGCTGCTGTGGTGGATCAAGTGGGCAAGAACTGGAGCTTCACTACCACTTTAAGTGGAATGAAGCATACTATCATTTTTTGGAAACTGCCTGAATTTCTGCAGTATTTCTTGAAGAAAAGTACAAATGTAAAATTAAGATGGAGGTTCTAAGAAGTGATCTTTGATCACATACTGCCTGGATTAAAATTTCACCACGTGATAAAACAAATGAGTTTGTTCAGCTGTTGCTACTACTTTGCAAGGATTTTTGTTTCCAAAAAATGAAACCACAATGTTTGTAAGTCCCCATGTACATTATATAAATGACTAAATTATGGAAAATAGAGTAGAATAACATCAGTGCATAATAGGTTATCTGGCAGTCTCATAAGAGCAGAGGTCAAGAAGGAAAACAGCTAAAGCAGCATAGGTCAAAATCACAGTCCATTAGAGAAGAACACTTTGTGAAAAAAAAAGACAGGCTCTGGCTTTGTCAGAGACTGTATTTGAAGGCGCCAAACTACCTCTCCTCTCCCAATTTAAAAAGCTGTAGCTATTAATGGCTGGATTCCAAGTAATGGAATCCATAGTCTTTGATTAGCTGCCCAGCTAATGCATGTCTCCTCCCATAAAAGGGGTCCCCACCAAAAGGATGAGCAAAAACTAGCTAAACAAACACAGAACCAAATGTAGAAGAAAATGTTGAGGAGAATAACAGAGCTTTTCCTCTGCTTAACAGTCTGCACCTAGAGAAATCCCCCAGAGAGAACACAGGTGAAAGTCCAACTTGACTAGAATTGGGGTGAGGTCCTGAAACCTCTCTGATCCTCCAGATGAACATCCTGTATTTCTGGGCTACCTGCAGTCCTAAGGTGGACTTTTTTCCTGCTAAAATTTCTCTACTTTGCAAAATTATTTACAATTTAACAGGTTCAGAAAATACTAAAAATGGCTCTAGGGTTTAGGCAGCCAGAAAATAAGCATTCCATTCTTTTTGCATTTCATGCACTTTTCTACATGGGAGTCCCAATACACAGTCCACTGGGAGGAGGACAACCTGAATGCAGGTCTGTGCTCCAAACAGAGGGGGAATCTGAACCCTTATCACTCAGATTCCAGGAACTTCTACTGTACTCTGATGACACCTGAAGACAGGTACAACAAATTACATTTATGTGTTGCATCATACTGGCAGCTGTGCACTTTTGACTCTTGGAGGACTTAAATCTAAAGACCAAACTCTAGTCATTTCAAAGATCTCCATGGATTTAGTTGCAGTAGAATTTTCCTTAAAAATAACAATTCTATTTTTTAACTTTACATTAGATGTAAATCCTGTTTTACTTTTATTTCCTTTCTGGTTCGCATTTGACTGATGTACGATACCTCTTTGTATGAAGACATGATCCTTTCAATAGCATCTGCCGCAGAAATCAGCAGGTTTCGTGACGTAGTAAAAGTTTCTGTTCTTTCACTAACCACTGCCTGTTTCTGGCCATCTTCAATCTCTAAAAGTAAAAAATAAAAAAAAATGTTAGATATTCTTCTGAAAATTATCTCTACCAAATAAATTATGATTAAAATGTGAGCCACTATAAAGCAGCTTTCAAATTAAGAAAAAATTAACTCTACAACAACTACCCTTTGGAAAGATCTGGTGAATGCAATTAGCATAGACAGCTTGGGAACAATAAGTGGGAATATAAGGAATTCATCTTCTTATGCAATACCTCCTATTCTTTTATACTGTTTGTCTACCTTGATAATTTCCTTTTCATACATAATTATGCAACTGAAATTTTTCAGAATATGAAAAAGTGAAACCTAATTTGAAACAGATTTCTGATAGAACGTTTATTGGTTTTGCAATTATTTGTTTTCAGCCTTGTTTTACTCACTTAAAATGAAACATTCATATCGATGCAAACTTGGCAACATTTCTGTAAGAATGAAGCAAGTTATTTTATTATTAAAGGCATGCGTTTAAATAAGATATTTTTCTCTAACAACACAGCTTCTCTGTTCATCTGACCCAAGAACAAGAGTATAGCAAACAGTATTTTTTTTTTCTTGGTAACTGCCTCATTTCACCGACAAGATCAGGTTGTAGAAATCTACTGTCCAGACATCTACATGCAGTGTCAAAGCCAGATGTATGTATCTTTCTGTCCTCATTAGGTACTTCAATCTAACTGTGGTTTGTTTGTTGTTTTTTTTTATTTTATTCACACATTCAAAAAGGTATCCCTACAAAATTACATCTGAATCACTGAAATAGGCTATACATCATTTAGGGAAAACTTTATAAACTTCTCATTTAATAAATTTGTTCATATACACTATATATTCCTTTTTCTGTCCTCAGATGGTCTTGTAACTTTTTAGTAAGTGAGACACGTGTTCCTATTTTCTAGATTAAATTGTACAGCACCAGTACACCATCAACTAGTCGCATGTAATCTAGCCACCTGGAACGCAATGAGAGGTATGTTTTTATTAAAAAAGACAGGAAACCGCTTGCAATGAAAGGAGGTATTACAAAACTCTTGCTCATGTAGTTCTCACTTCTTTGGAACATCATTGTCACTCCAAGAAGAGTAACCTTCAGTTAATTCATTACTATAAACTAAATTGAAATTTGTTTCTTCCTTCTCAGAGAACCAAATTTAACTGGTCTTGTTGGGAGTACAGCCCATGCAGGGTACATAGAACTATCAAAAGTATGTCATTTAGGAACCGCCCATGTCTTAACTACACTAATGCAGTATTCCTCTTGAATGAATTTTTTTTAATCTGCTTCCAGCACCCAGGCTAGCTCATTTCCCAATAGTTTGGAGATCTCTACAAACCGCTGCATCAGTCATTTCAGGCATAATTCTGGGGGTATTTGAAAAATTAAAACCACACAGAATTTATGAGCATTTTGCTGTTCTGAAACACGGTCTCTAGTATTACATGCCTAACCCACCAAGATTGCTTTTCTCTAACTTTTCCCCAGACATTTTTCATACAGCCTGCCTCCTGTGTTTAAAGTGAGACACTATAACAGGGCAGAGAGGTTATATATACCTGAAATCTCAGGTCTGATCATGATACTGGTTTTTTGATACCAATTCTAAAGTAACAAATGTCCTAAAGTAATGAATCCAGCCCATCTAGTCCTTCAGATTTGAACCAACTTGCTTCTGATCTGCTGAGACATGAAGCACTGTTTTACCAGCTAGATCAATGTTCGTTCAAAGTTCAAGTCTGCTCTATTATTTGAATAGCTGTTATACTTCTAGCTGATCTTGACAGTGTTGATTTGTCGTTATTAATAATGTGTTTATGAAGCATCATTATGATATGCCTCTGGGCTCGATAATAAGTTCTGTGCTTTAACATTTCGTGTTGCTGGTAGCAAATATTCTGCTTCTTTACAACATGAGCTATCTCCTTGTCTTTTTTTTTTTTCTCCCACATTTGAAAAGTATTTATCAAAAGAATATCCATGAGTAACAGGAATGTTATTTAGTTTAGCATGCACGCAAATCAATTATCACTCATTTGTTCCATACACTTTCACTGTGACTTAATCCCCGCAAAGGACATTCTTTTTCATTTTTCAATTCATGCTGTTAATACCAGCGAGATACTTACAATGTGTGGTCTTGACTGCACTCATTCTCATGCTAGCAGACAGACTCTTAAACTGATTAATCGCTTCTCTGTTGTGCTGAAAACCTTCACTAGTTGCATGACGTAAAATGCCTTGCTACGAATTAGTCTGTTGGGAATAGGACCTCCTGGTATTTCTGATGCCGTTACCCAGATGCCAGCCTTGGTCCTGATATAGTGCCCTCCTGAGCCATGTGACGGCCAGTGGCTCAGGCAGCTGAAAACCCAGCCACGTGCAAGCACAACTGCAAGCCAGCTAAATAACGTGAGGGCAGGTTGAACCAAGCTTGTCCAGTTGGACAGCCCTGATTTGGAATGTAATTACCAAGACCTACACTGAAAACAATCCATTCATTCCTGGTTAAACGTATCAAACATAAAATGCATCCTTCTGCTTACACTGTATCATCTACACTTAATGAATCCCAGAAAATTTGTAATATATCCTGTGGTTCGAGTTGTGCATAAGGAAACCTGTTGAAGCAAACTCCCTGACTCGTCTTTACCACTCCCTAATTGCCCTTTTTTTCTGCTCTCTTTTTCTTATACCATCTGCAATAACAAATGACTTGAGTCTTCTACCACTTCCTGGAAAGCTGGGACAGGATGTCAAAAATGATGCCATGCAAGCCTGAAATATGAACATCATCCCTCTTCCCTCAGTGAGTCAGGGGAAAATAGTGGTTCCTAACAGGCCAACATGTAATAGAATAACTAATTGTAATTACAGTATGGTTTGTGGGATGAGGAGATAAGCTCTCTAGGAATGTTAGTAAGTATCAGTTTGTAAAATAGCGGGAGATGTTGCAAGAATCAGCATGCCATCCCAACAAACTAGTGAACAGGACTGCAAGTGTCATTACAATCTCATGTCACACCAGCATCCTGAATTCATGCCGTTTATCGGGTCTATGTTTGAAGCTGTATCTTTTGCATTGCTCCCTCCTCAGCTGACTTCCTGTGCCTGAAAGTTATCCATGAGACATGGATCTGGTAATAAAGTCTGTGCACAGTAAATAAATCTGAACAACATTTAAGGAAAGGATAGTCTTTTGAGGAAGTATTGAAGAAACATTTGGAAATCAGTAAAAAAGCTATTACCGCCATCCGCAAATCCCGTTGCAGTGATGATGGGCACAGCGACCATAATCATACCACAGCTACTCCAGACATACTTCATCAGGAACTGCTCTATCATGATGTACCACAAGCGTTTGGATAAAATGAGATTCATTTGATCTGTCAAAGCCTTGTAGCTTTTTTGCAGTTGTTTCAGTTCTACCTACAGTTAAAAAAAATAAAAATAAATAAAACATTTATACAATGCAACAAACATGTATGTGCCACACAAGTACATTCACATATGTGCACAAACTAATCAATTATCCAGAGTTGTGGCTTTTAAATCTCATTTACTGTGTGGTACTTCATCTTCACAGTGCTGCACTCTCTCAGCAAAAGTACGCAGCTTTAGGGGAGTCAGCAGACCTGGTTCTTATTTACATCATTGTCCCTGGATGGCCCACTGGCAAGTTTTCAGTTCTTTTAAGATCTCTGATATATACAGGAACAACATACCAGGCAGTCACTATAGCTGATTCTAGCAATCAAAGTAAGATTGATTCTACACCCTTTTAATGAAGATGCAGCTGTAGAGTTTCACAGCAACTGAAACTTCTCAAATTGGAAAGCATTTGGGGATCAATTATCTCTGACTTGCAGGGCTCATCACTGAAATGCAATGCTTCTTGTTTTTGTGAGCGGTCTAGAGGAAGAGAGAATTATCCCAAGAGGTTTAACAAGTCAAAGACAGTTCCAAGTCAGTGTGACATAATGCGTTCTGTTCGAGCCAGTATACGTGGGAATAGAAGAAACTGTTTAATTTAGCTGCACTTCAGACGCTACTACAGGCAGCTTTAGAGCACAATTGCTTCTACCAAAACAAACCATTTGCATTATATAATCGTTGCTAGGACTGGAAGTGTTAGTAATACGTCAGGCTAGCTTCCAGTTTTCATTTTCACCTTATGCGATACCACTTGTTTTTCCAAATCACGTTTGAAAGCTCTTACAGCCAAGATTCACTTCTAATAAAATACTAAGAATTGCTTGGTAAGGTGGCTTTAAAACAAGCCACTGGTTTATGTAACTGCGACTGCTGAAGTACAGTACTTAAGCTATTTTAAGACTCTGATGACTATATCTTTGCTTAGCTATGTAAAAGAGTGTCAAAGGTTGTAGCGATCTCTACTATCATAGAGTTTTCCCCTCGACTTTCCGGTGTGGTTTGGTTTTGATTTTGGCAGCATTAAATCTGGTAGCTCATAAACAAAGAAGGAAAAAAAAAAAAAAAAAAGCCTGGAAGAGTTAAGCGGAGTGCACTGGGTGGGAGAAAAACAATAACGACGATTAGCTTTCTAGAAAGGCATAGGGTACGGCTGCAAAACAGGAACACTGTCAGAGCATAAGGGAACTACGCTCTGCTCCCCCCAGACACTGCCTGTGAGATTGCATTTTCCTAGGAAACGGGAAGTGCTAGCTGTAAACAGGTTTAAATGTCAGAGGGACTCAAAGTGCTCGGAGAGGGCGGCAGGGGAAGTGCAGGTCAGCTCGGGCACTGCTGGAGCAAACCCAGCACCCTCAGATTCTGTCCTCCTTACCTTGTGCCCCCGGTAGAAAGCGATCTCTTCCACATTGGCAATGATGCGTGAGTGCATGAAGCGCAGGTAGCCCTTCTTGTGAGCCTCCTCAGCCACCAGCTTGCCGAACTTGGGCGAGCAGGCTTTGAGCACGCGGGCCGTGGCGTAGACGACGAGCCCAGCCAAGACCGTGGGCCCGATGGGGTTGGCGCCCCGGGACCGCGCCGTGCGGATGAGGGTGTAGGAGGTGAGCATGACATCCAGGATGGGCTTGGTGAGGTTGGAGTAGAGATGCGCCACCGACTGCGAGAACATCATGATGTCCTCGGTGAGGGACTGGTCGGGGTTGGCCAGCCTCCCGTCCATGCTGATCACCTTGTAGTAGGTCTGGTTGGTGAAGTAGGTCTCGTAGGCATGGTGCACCAGGCGCGTGCGGAAGGCGAGGGCCAGCTTGCACTCCAGGTACCGTATGGTGCTGTTCACGAAAGTGGCCGGGATGGCGATCATCAGCCATTTGATCAACTTGACCACGAAGCTCCTGGGCTCCTTCTCCACGATGCTCTTCACGATCTTCCCGTCGAGCGCTGCCACATAGATGGAGAGGAAGGTCCTGGAAACCAGCGCAACGGAGTGGAGGCACAGCAAGCCCAGCTCGGCGCTCACCAGCTTGGGGAAGAACAGCTTGCGGAGCTCCAGCAGCTGCCTGAAGAACTCCGCGTTCACCGCCGGGGGGGCTCTGCCCGGGCAGCCGGCGCCCCGCGGCTCCCCCCGGCCGGCATCTTGCTTGCCCGCCCCGCCGCCCGCCCGCCTCAGGCGCCGCCGGATGACGGGGTAGAGGAGCCGGAGCCCGTAGGCGGCGGCCACCAGGCACGCAGCCCTCTTGGCGGAGCTCGACCGGCTCCACTGCACCCTCCGGGCCGCCTCCTGCAGCATGCGGCTCATCCTTCCTCCCCCCCCTCCCCTTCCTCCTCCTCCTCCGAGGCTCCGCCGGCAGAGCTTGCGGTTCACGCCCGGCGGCGCGGGTCCCCCCGGCGGTCCTTCATGGCTCTGCCGGTGCCCGGCTCCCCCCTCGGCGGCAGCGGCCGACTGAGGGCTGCCTTCCCCCGGCCGCTGGGCTCCCGCAGCGGGCGGCCCGGCGCCTCGCAGCCCGCCCCGCCGCCCACCATTGGCTGCGCCGCGCTGGGCGGCCCCGGCAGCCACCCGGCGGCCCCGGCCGCAGCCGCTCGTCGCCGGGGCGGGGGGAAGCTGGGCCCCGGGGAGGGGAGAGGCTGAGCCCGAGGCCGCGCCGCCGAGCCCTTTCCTTCCGCCTGCCCTGCGGCGTGGCGCCGCCTCCGGAGCGGGGAGAGGCGCTGGGGGGGGCCGGCGGGGCCTCCGCGGCCCGGAGCGCCGGGGAGGGGGAGCGGGAATGACAGAATCATCTAGGTTGGAAGAGACCTCCAAGATCACCTAGTCCAACCTCTGACCTAACACTAACAAGTCCTCCACTAAACCATATCTAAACGTCTTTTAAAGACCTCCAGGGATGGTGACTCAACCACTTCCCTGGGCAGCCTATTCCAATGCGTAACAGCACTTTCAGTAAAGAAGTTCTCCCTAATATCCAAACTAAACCTCCCCTGGCACAACTTTAGCCCATTCCCCCTCGTCCTGTCACCAGGCATGTGGGAGAATAGACCAACCCCCATCTCGCTACAGCCTCCTTTAAGGTACCTGTAGAGAGCGATAAGGTCGCCCCTAAGCCTCCTCTTCTCCAAGCTGAACAAGCCCAGCTCCCTCAGCCGCTCCTTTTAAGCCTTGTTCTCCAGACCCCTCACCAGCTTCGTTGCCCTTCTCTGGACTCGCTCGAGCACCTCCATGTCCTTCTTGTAGCGAGGGGCCCAAAACTGAACACAGTACTCAAGGTGCGGCCTCACCAGAGCCGAGTACAGGGGGAAGCACGCAGGCAGGGCTGTCAGTATCGGAGGGAGCTCACCGGGCTGCGGGGGGCTCCCCGTTGCACCTTCCCTCGCCTCAGGGTTCAGGGAGTGCGGTGCCGGGCTGTGGCAGCGCTGGGAGATGGAACCACCCGCTCCCAGCCCCTTGGTGGGGTGCCTGGCCGCGGGAGCTGGCCACAGCCATGCCAAGGGGTTGGCAGTAGGGGCGGTTGTTTGTTGGTTTGCATTTCTCGCTCCCAAATTCGTTATCGCTGCTGCTTCACTTGTTTGGGTAAGGTATTGTGTCTGAAGTCACTGAGGGAAGAGCAGAGTCCTTAAAAATCGACTTTGTGTTCTTCACGCTTTAAAAATGAAGTGACTGCATCTACCGGTATATCACAAAGCATCATTTAAGATGTGTGAGACAAGCAGGTTCAGAAAATGTGCTCCAGGCATTCAGAGGAGTCCTACCTTCCCCCAGGCATGCACAGTGAGGCCACGTAACCTCGCTGTGACTCAGCACACGCAGAGTTAAATTAAGTCTCATTACTGATATAAAACAGCCCTCTTCGGACAGAGTGCAATGATGATGTTTACATAGTAAGGCAAGCTTCGGGGTGAAGAAATAGTATCTTTGGTTTGAGAGAGACAGCTTTGCTTATTGTAACCTCCAGGTGCCATCCAAAACACCCAGCAAGCCAAGGCCAGCAAGACATGACCGTGTAACATCCATTGCTCACTTCTTCTGTGGGAGGCTGCCCAAATTGTGTCCACAGTGAACTGGAAAGTTATGTCAAGAAGATGTGGAGTAATCTTGGGTCTTACTGGAGTTTCTGCCGGTGGGGAAAATGGTGATCTAGGTGACTCTGCTTGGCAGGAGGGTCAGACCAGGTGATCTCCAGAGGTCCCTTCCAACCTCAATTATTCTGGGATTCTATTCAGACAGGCTACTGATCTGGATAGAGGTCCTTGTATTTTTTAATGCACAATTCAAAGCCAGGAAGATGTCAAAATCTGAACTAGAGCAGTACAGCTAACTTTCAGTTTCTAAATAAAAGTAGGCCTGGTTTCACTGCTGATTACTTCATGAGTAAAATAAAAAGGGTTTTCAGGACAGGAGGATACTGACGAGATACACTGGCTAAGAAATTGTCTTGTTTAGGATTTGTTATTTTTTAATCCTGATCTCCAAACTTGACATTCTGGCTTGTGTGTAACACAGCATGTATTAGAGCTGTGTTGCCAAACCACAGTTATTTGCAATATTTCATTACTCTAGCATTTTCTTAGCAAGGGGAAAGTTCACAGATCCCTCTCAGTTCTGCATATCTGCTGACCTTTCACTCCACAAGATCTTCTGATGACTTGGTAACAGAGCTGCAAGTGCAGACGTACACCCACAGTCAGATCTTTGGGAACATTTAGGTAAAGCAAATCTCACTGCAGTGTTTCAGTCAATAATAGCAATGTATTTCCTTCCTTTGATGAAAGTATGGAGAAAAGGCCAAACTTGTTTTAAGTACACCCTTTCTTCTGTTCTTGCTGCCTCAAGGCTTTTTCTTTGCCACAGTCCTGCTCTATAATCCATAGACAAACTCCTTTGTGTGGAACATGGCCTTAGCTGGTAGAGTTTTTTGTAGTGGTGAAGGCAGCAATTTTACTATATTTAGGCATAATAAAATTTCTCACTGAAATTTCTTACTGAAAAAAAAAAAAAACACAACCAAAGATTCCGCAGTATTGGTGCAGTGTTCAGTGCTCTGCTGCCTCCACAATTTCTACTGATTTTATTTAAAAACTTTTAAAGGTAAGCACAATCAAGTAATTTAAGTGACTGAGGCTGGGGGTTTGGAGGGAAGTTGATAGCCGAACCAGAAGTCTTTTTTCTCCTCTCTTAAGGAGAACTAGATACTTTCTCTTAATGCCAAATGATTGTTATTTAAATCATGTGGTTAGTTCTAATCAAACACATTAAAATAATCTGAACTTCGGAACATAGGAACCCGTAACCGAGAAGATAAGAGGAGTTTATTCTATTTTTATAATTTTTTAGTATTCTGTAATAATTTTTCATTGTCAATTTCCAGCAGGAGTGCCATAATTCTACTCCCAACTACACAAATAAAATTATTATCCAAACAGTGCTTCTGTGATAATCGAAGTAACAGAGTCACTGTATATAGAAACGATTTGTGCTTGGATGTAACCACTTTCTTGGGAGCAGAAATGGAAACAATGCATATCAGGCTGACTAATCTCCATGAATATTTGAACAAGTGGGAACCAGCATGTAATCACAGCAACACTGATGCCTCTTTTTTCTCTGGTTTTATGCCCATTGGCTCCTACACCACCACTTCATACACAGTTTTGTGACTGCTGTGGAGATAGAGGCATTGGAACATGCAGGTCATGTAAGGTCTCATCCAGCTTACTCAATGATCATTTTTTAATAACTTTTGATTTAATGTTTGAAAACTAAAATGTGCAGTCCTTGAAGCAGAAGGCCCTTTACCTGATGACTTATGAGCTCCTACCACAAGACCAATGGCTATAACATCAGTCTTGGCAGTAAACTGGATTTTCCTCACTATTACAGAGTTACCCAGTGTACCATAAAGAGATACAAACTGGAATAAAGGTGCTGAAAAAATAACATAAAAAATACAGATTTTGTATCGTTGCTATTTGGATATTTAACATTTAAACATCTGTGGAACATGAATAAAGTACATAGCTGTTTATATGTGGATGAAATACATGTGAAAATGTGAATCCATGCAGTGTCCACTGTTTTCAATTTTGTAACAACACTGAACAGTAAATTGTTTTTAAAATATACCGTGTAGTGTACTCTAATATGGTAAGCTGACAATTTCTGGATTTTCTTCTTTAATTTTGAGCTGTATGGCTACATACTGGTGTGGGAGTAGTAGGCCTCAATTAGAGCCGATTTCAGCAGAGGACACTCATGCAAACCCTTACTCAAGTAAATACCAGACTGAAGGGCTTCCAAAGTTTCTGTTGACTTTACTGTAATCACTTACATAACGATGGAAATACACCTAGAGATTTAGTTTGCATCATCACGGCAAACCAATGACCAAACAGGCCTTTTTATCCAGAAAGGGGGATGAGACGTGACATTTGATTTCAAATTTGTGGCAGCAGAAGATGACTGCTTATTATGCCTGCTTGGCATAACACTGGCTGCAGTCATATCCGCTGGTAGAATATCCAGACGCTGCAACTTGTTTGGGCTCTGGAGATCTAAGCTGAGCAAAAAGCTTCAATTTTAACGTGACAGATGTGGGAGCTCACTGAAGAAGCATCCCTGTGGCTAGGCTGACCTGATCCCACCGAGCTGCTGGTTCCAACTCTTCTGCTCCTAATCGGGCAGAATTGTACCCAGGCTGGTCAAGAGATGTGTCATGGCAAGAGGAGACAGAGGAAAGGGATGGTCCTGCTCTGTTGCTTTATGGCTGCGGTTTGAGTGTAGGCACCACAGCGATGGTGCAAATGGGGAGTGCAAATTACTGCATGAGTAGTCTCTACCCCTTATTCTGTTTCCAGGGAGATACACGCTTGCTGCTGTAGATTTAAATCCTGCATGACTTGAAAGTTATGAGAATTTATCCATAAAGGATTTGAGTTGTCTGGCTGTCAGTGTAATCCATAGTGGACCGATTGCACACAGTTCCAATTAATGAGAACAGCCTGATTCTGGACAGAATACGCCTCTAGAAAGAAGTGTAAACAAGTCATTTTCCCTGTAGAAAGAGATAGAGAGGGAAAAGGCCAAGGATATCGAGGGTCAGTGTCAGCTGCCCCAATCACAGTGAACTGCTGACTAATGACACCAAATGAAGAACTACACGTTTAATACTAGGGCTTTAATACATAGAAACTTTCATATCTGAATTTTTTAGACATACTTCTGTTGTTAAATTTATTTCTTATTCCAGCCAGCTAACTCAGCTGAACCCAGCAATTCCAAAAGAATACAATTGTGAGAAGCATGTGTCTATGTTATGCCTTCAAAGTCTCAAATATTTATGTTTTTCATTTTTTGCTTTACAGCTCTAAAGGTTTCTATTCTCAGATCATCTGAAATAATGCTAACATTTCTGTATCAATCCTTTGCTCAAGTGCATTGTAAACACTTAAGCTACGTGCCAAGTACAGGTATAAGTGGTAAAATCATGTAACTGGTGTCAATCAGCAGTGGTTATATCGGCACTACTGGTAGCAGAGCCACTGTTCTGCTCTGCAAAGGTGCAGGCAGGAGTAAATCCACAAAAATAATCTCTCCCGCTCATGCATCTCAAATACTACATTTGCTGCCATCCTTTCGTCATGCCTCAAGAATTTATCTGAGGGGGGTGCAGCTGGTACGTAGGACAACAAAAAGATTGTCTGCTGTAATTTGTTTATTAACACATATTTGGGAGACTTCTGTGCATTAACGATACACAAGCTGCTTCAGACCAGTGCTCCACCTAACACAGTATTCTGTCTCTGTCAATAGCTCTAAGCAGATACCCAAGGAAGAGGAGGAATTGTAATTCCACGTGGTGCTGCCCCCTCTACTCCAGCTTCATACTCTAACAACCTCTAGCCATTTTTAGCTGTGTGAATTGCATGAGACTTTGATTTTTTTTTTCTATTAAATATTCCATTCTCGTGCTTGTCGAGTCTCTCTTGAACTCCTGTAAACTCTTTCACAAATAATAACATCCCTCAGCAAGTATTCCCTCAGCTCTACTATCCCATATGTGAAGAACAAACTTTCTGCTTGTTTGGACCTGGCTCCCACAAGTTCCATTTCGTGGCCACCCATGCCTGTTCTGGAAGAGGCATTCAACAAGAGAGCTCCCTCTCTCCAACTTTTCCATATTGCTCATGAGTTTGTCAGCCTGTGTCCTATATCCCCACCCTCTTCCCAGCCCCTGAGTGCATGGATGCAAGAACTAAATATTCCCTCTACCCTCTACTATTCTTTTGCCAATGGCAGGACCTTCCCCATTATTTCACAGCTTCTTTCTTAAAACCTTCAGATTTTTTCCTTAAAAAGTCCATCAAGACTATAGCAATCTCTCTTTTCTACATGTTTATGAGGCACCACTTCCAAAAAACAGAAGCCATATGCTGGCTCTTCACATGTTAGCCTATATTATAGTTTGTTTTGTTATTTTTTTTTTTGTGATACAGATGTAGGCTTTCTGGATTGGCCCAGAATCTTTTAGTTTGTTTGTTTTTAAATTGTTTCACATTTTCTACCCTCTAGTCTCTAGAGCCAAGTTTTAAGTGGCTCATTACACACTGCTGTATATATAAGGAACACCAATTTGTCTTGATGCTATGGTAGTGTTCATTCTGTCTTGGTAAGATCATTTTGTCCTCGTCTATTGTTATTTCCACTTTGGTCAGTTCCTCTGCTAAGTTCCCTAGAAAGGATTCCTGCGTAAAGTTCTCCCCAGTTTACTCATTTATGAATACTGTTGTAAAAAACTAACTTACCTTTTCTTTATCATCGATGTCTCCCTGAGCTTTTCTTTTGTACTTTGGTCATCAACTGTCTGTACAGACTTTCTAACAGGTTTTTGCTCCTGTTTGGTTTGTAGGAAGAATTATTTGGTAGTTTAGTTCCTGTGGTTATTTGTTTCCCAACTCTTTTTGGCCTGATTATATTTTTGTATTTATCAAAGTTTATGTTCCCTTCTGTTATCTTCTTTTGAATGTGGTATAGCTTTCTGTTGTCATTTGAACTGCTTCTTTTCTTCACATCTGGTATCCTTCAGCTTTCTCCTAGCCACATGTAAGGATTTAATTCTTTTAGCTCTCTCCCCTAATTTATTTTTAACAAGCTTCACATTGTTCCCTTACTGGAGTTTAGTACAACTACAGAGGGTTCTTTGGCCTTTGTTGCTCCTTGTAGGAATGTTGTTTTTTATGAAGTGGGGATTCCACTGCGAGACTGAACCAGTTCTTGTGCATTGTTCTACATCAAGCCAAGGACCGACTGCGCTTCATCTTGAGGGCTCATACTGTGAAAAATAACCCCCTCATAATAATACCATTTGAACTTAACTGTGAGAATCCCAGTGATGTTTTTTACTGTCATTGTTCTTTTGTTGTTACTACACGTTTATCTGCTTAGTAATCCCTTTGTTATAATCAGCATTAGGCTAAGACACTAGTAACGTTACAATGCAAGACTCATAAAGAAACATGAGAACCTTGTGGAGTTAAATCTAAGAAATGATTTAGAAAGACATCTTTCTTCTCTTTCACTCTCTCCAGATTTTGTATAAGCAGTGTCAGGTCACTCAAGGGAAAGACTGAAAGACTGTCCTGCATAGGGAAAGAAGGGTATCCAAACCTGCAGGATACAATAATGCTGTGGGCAGCAGAACACACTTTCACATCATGCAGTTTCATTTCATTTATCTAACTGAAATGCTGTTTTCTCTCTGGGTGCTGGGACAGTGTAGGAGTCTAAAACATGCTTTGAGTCATCCATCAGAAGACTCCCTCTGTCTCATTTGATTATACAGGAGTTCAGTGAGGATTTAGTCAAAGGTGGGTGCCAAACGTTGCATGGTCAATCTTTCAACACCAGCCTTCCTGATGAAACATGGTCTTCCATCAGATAGTACACTGGTTTGGACAGCTTTGCAACATTGCTTTTAACTAGAGCTGATCTGATAATGAAGCAGCAGGTCACAGGAGAAGACTCAAGTGCTGTAGGACTGCAGCTGCTTTATTTCAGCAGTAGGTGGAAAGCTGTTCTGAAGAAGATGCTGCATAATACTTTCTTAACAAAGAAACATGAGATGTAGTTATATTGAAGAGTGACTTTGTTAAAAAGTTAGAAATACAGGAAATCTTCAAGGGTCTTTTCTTCTTAATACTTCAGTTCCTGAAACACTGAGGAACTCTACTTGTTCTCTATTCACTTCCCAGAGAAGTTGTTAAGCTCCATGAACCTCATTATCATGACCTTTTAAAAATGAAAAATAATGTCCTGCAGTTTTTTGAAAGTATTGCATCACTTCCAAACTCAATCAACTCTTGAAATTTTCAAATGTTGACAGTCAAGGTGCAATGTTTAGTCATATGTGTCTCAGGTCTTATTTCACAGTTTACTTTGCCTTCAATGAAGAAAGAATTCTTTGTTTTATAACCATTCTAATTATTTTTTTAGCTTTATCTGCAGAAATTAATTTCAGAAGTGGAAGATTTCTTGCATTAAAATATAAATATCTGAAGCTGCCACATCACTTTTCCTGGATTCTACTGCTGTTGCCTACCAGATTCATTAAATCACACAGAAAGAAAAGTGCAGTGCTTTCCTTTAAATCCAGATTATGCTGTGGAAGAATAAAAGTAAGGGTAGTACAGAAAATATCAATAGTATGTTAGAAAAACAAACATAAAAGGGATTTGATTATGTCACACCTGAAACTGCCTTTTAGAAATAGTATTAACAAATTAAATATTTACACTAGGTGAAAATACAAACAAAATAGAAAGGATTATTTCAAGTAATCAAATGAGTTTAATATTTCAGTGTCATCTGTCATAGTAGCTGTAGAGTTGTGCATACAGGCAAACACTACAGATGTATATTTTACACTGAAAATTTTAATGTAGTAGTGCTACAAGAAAAAAAAAAAGCACATTAATCATAAATATCTGGGATATCACAACAAACAAAAAACATTCTGTCCAATAACTTTATTCAGTTTAATTGGCAATACGTTAAAGAAGTAGAAGACATTTTCATTTTTCTAATCTTATAGCCATGGGTTCTATAAACACTCTTGTCAAAATTAAAAGAAAGAAAAGACTTGGGTCATATTTAATAGTAGGCTCCTTAAATCTCTCTGAGCACTCCACACATTGTTGTACCAATGGCTATCCAGCATTGACACCTCAAAAACGTTAGGCTGAAGATACCTCAGCAAAGGGACACCTTAGGAAAATATTTATATAAAATTGTAATGGTTGTTTTGTAAGGGGCAGCAAATTGCTTCAAGGACGAGGGTGCCTGCTAGTAGCAAATACTCACTGATTCCCCCATTGCCCCCAAAATACCTGAGGAAGGGCAGGGCGGTAAGACGAGTGCTTACCTCTTGCCCTACAGATGATGCCAATTGTAGCTGTGGCACCACAAGCTAGGCCTGCAAGACAAAACATCAGCAGCTGTGTAACCCCCTCCAGCAGCTGTGAATTTGATGCACATGGTACGGTGAGAGGATTGTGACTCCCCTACAAAGGGGCAACAGTTTCTGTCAGCGGCCTGTATGGAAATGGAAGTGGTAGAGGAATGGGGTCCGTGGTAGAGGAATGGTGGCGGCAGCCAGAGCTCATCCCTGTCCTTCTCCTGCTGCTGTCTGTCCCTGTGGCACCCTCTCCCTCCTCTCCATTGGCACTGGGCAGCCTGAGAGCATGGAAAGCGGCCGCCCTGTTGCTGCCGGGCAGGAGGCCGCTGCCGGCGGGCCCTGCGCACCCAGGCGGGCGGCACACTGTCCCTGTGGGGGCCACAGCCTGCCCGCCCCATCCCCAGCACTGCGCAGAGCAGCCTCTTCTGCTTCCTCTGTGGCTGAAAATGAACTGGGTCGGTGGCAGCCGGTGAGTGAAATTTCAAGAGCTGCCAGAAATGGCTCCCTTTGGAGAAATGGAGCTCTGTGTTTCAGGCCCAGTGTCTCCTCAGAGACCCACAGGGCCATGGGGTGTGTGGCAGACCCTGTGCCCCCTCACAGATTGGGCATTTTTCAGAATCACTGAAATATTAAAATAATCACCAATAGACTGGTAACATTAAAAAACAAGTATATTCAGTTATTGAATAAATATTCAGTTTCATTGGGTGCCAAACCACCCGCCTATCTATTAGAAATTTAAACCCCACAGGTTTTGGCAGCATTTGAAAGTAGCTTTGCTAAACACCATTTTGTAGTCATCCCGACAGTATATGCAGAATCAAACTAAAATAAGGCTTTACGTATCTGGAACTCTTTCCAGAAAAATGAAGTTTCTGAAAGCTGCTGGGGCGGGTTGATCTTGGCTGGCCACCAGTGCCCACCACACGTTCCTCTCACTCGCCCTCCTCAGCTGGATGGGGGGAGAAAATCCAATGGAAAAAACTTGTGGGTTGAGATAACAGCAGTTTAAGGAAAGAAAAGGAAAGGCTGTATATGGAAGCAAAAGGAAAACTAATATTCTCTACTTCCCATCAGCAGACAATGTCCAGCCACTTCCTGGGGAGCAGGGCCTCAGCACAAGTAGCAGTTGCTTTGGAAGACAAATGCCTTCATAACCAATGTCCCCTCACTCATCCTTTCTCAGACCTCTTATTGACACCATACGGCATGGTCAGTTTGGGTCAGCTGTCCCAGCTGTGTCCCCTCCCCACCTGTTGACCCCCTGAAGACTACAGTCTTTGGGTTGGAGGGACAGCCCCGGTGCGGGGCCAGCACCGCTCAGCAGTGGCCAAAACACTGGTACGGCATCGATGCTGACCTTGCTACAGGTGCAGAGCACAGCACGGCATGTGCTGCGGGGAAGAAACTTAATTCCACCCCAGCCAGAGCCACTAGAGCTGCCTATGTGAGGCAGTTCATATATTTTGATGCACATATAATATACATATATGTTATGCACATGTTCAGAGTGGGTGTGTGTCCCTTCCAACTCAGGATACTCTATTCTGTGAGTGTTATATCTTCAGGCACAGTATGAAAAGAAAAACAAAAGAAAAAAGAATGTAATTCCAAGGAGATAGTCCATATTTCTAGCTCTCAAATAAAAGTGCTAATCTTATTGACACAAACACTGCAGCTGTATTCACCACGCTCACAATAGTGACCCAGAGCTTATATTTTATGCAGTGTCCTGCAACCAATCAATTTAAAACTATGTTTAACAAGTGATATGTGTAGTTTAAGGTATAACTGTCTCCTATACAGCACAAACAACAGCAGCTCAATAAAACTTGTAGTAACAATCTTTTTTATTTATAATTTATTTTTATTGTGAACAAAATGTTCACAATATGCTGTAAAGTCCTGAAAGGTAGGAAGTTGTGCTGTGCTCCTTTGCTTTCTTTGCTGACGTGGTTTTGTAACTGTGTTGCAGCATGACATAGGAAATTAGAAGAATTAAACATATTGATGTAGATTTCTTATAATGTTTTAAGAAATTAAGAATTGATGATTTCTTGCATTATAGGTTAAATGCCTAAAAGCTTTTCCTTCTGAACGTTCAATAGATTTGATAGCCTTTCCTGAGTAAACCAGGATCAGTCCAAGTTACTTCAACAGAGTTATATTGACTTTACTACCTGAAGGTTTGATCCATTGTAACAGAACAGAATAATTTGTGTCCAAGATTCTTAATAGCAGTGATGTGTAACTCAGGCCATGACTCAAGATTACACTTTTACAATTAAAAGAATAATTATTTGCATCTTTCAGGAGCAGAGTCATATTAAAGCAGGAAAGGAGAAAGCAAAAGGTAATGTAGTAAAAGGTAGCGTAACACTTGTAACGTGTTTGCCTGACTGTGCTTAGCTTTTAGAACAGAAGTAATTTCCTAGGTTTACTACACTGAATTCCAGCAGGAAGAGGAGGGAGTAGGAGAAGGCATGAATGAATACACGAATGTGCCTAATTTAAGTTTTACTGAATTACTTCTGTTACTATATTTTGCTGGTATGTGCTGACACACAGGATTGTTTAAAGCCTCACAATGACGACCACATGGTCAGCTAGCCTAACACATATACACAGCACTTTTTTCTGGGCTACGTAAAAGAACGTTAGGTTCATTGATGTACTTTATTCTGGCACTCACAAAAGTAGGCCAACTTATTTGTATTTTGAATCTGAAAGTGCAATAATAGAATCAAATTTATGTATTTATACCTGGCTTAGCAGAAGACATTTCAAACAGGGAAGGGGAAGAAAACAGTACAAGAAGATAGTTATAACTGTAGTAGAAGTCAGTTTTCTCCTCAGCAGCTGGGAAAAAAGAAAGAGAGAACATTATAAGGAAGCCCACCATCAAAGCTGGTACCATCCAATGCCCAGAGCAGATGGACTGGCATGTATAGGAGGAGGAATAACAGGCTGACGGTATGGAGCCAGTCTCTGAAATGAAAATCCTCCACCCAAGAGACAGTGGGAGCAACCAGCAGATCATTGCCTAGTCTCTTGAAGGCCTGTGAGTACTCAAAATACCTGTTTTCTCAGGGAGTCATTGGCCTAAGCTGCATCATGTACAGCTATGCAATTTGCTTCAGAGTAGGAGAGAAAACAGGAAAGGATCCAAGTAATTTAGTACTAAATTGTTGAACACAATGGTGTTTAGTACTAAATTAGTGAAACCAATGGTAAGTTTGTAATTACTGTTACACAATTAATAATAATTCAGTAATTTAGAGGTAATGGGACACAGAAGGAACATGGATAAATTTAAAGAGTATGGACTCCAAAACAATACGAATTTTGAAGATTTTGAAGTGGTTATTTGTACACAGAGATTGTGGGGTGATTATTAATATTCTTCTATGAAATGGAGATTTTCTTTCCTAAATGGCTATTAGTAGTATTCTAGGGTTATGCAGAATTATCTGCTTGATGTGTGGAAAGTGGTAGTCATAACTCTTTTTGTTTCTTGCAACAGAAGGCATTTCTGAAGTCCAAGCCATAGAGGTTTTTCTTCTTTTCTTTCTCTCTCTCTGTCACAAGACCTTATTTATTGCGTCAAGGAAGACAAGTTTAGAGAACAATACACTGTTTGTGTCAATATAGATGGCCACGTGTATGTAATCGTGCTGATTTATTTGCCCACTCATTTATAAGCTGCCTAAAAACCTCAGGTTTATATATTTTTTTAAAAGACTTTTTCTTTGCAGGATTTTGGTATGTCTTTTATTTTAAAGAAAACGCTTTTAATGATCATACACAGAGGTTGAGGCATGAGTGTTTAAGGACTAAGTTTTTGTCATCAAGAGAACAGTGATTTATTTTGAATATGACTGAATTAAAATAGCAATCTTTTTCAAGTTAATAAAAATAAACTAAATTATAATAGACAGAGTGTGAATTTGGAGAAATTTAATCATTTGTTTTTATTATTAGGAATTATTTCAATATAATTATATATACCGCTAAAGTGTTATGAAGCTTCTGTCAAAACCTTGTTCTCTCTTTTAAAAAAAAAAAGGAATTCTTTGAAAAGAAGAAACTTAAATCAAAGATGAAGCTTCTGGAAACATCATCTCCTAAAAGTTCAGCGGTCAGTTTAGATCTTCTCAATCTATATGTTGTGAACCAAATATCAACCAAAAAAGACAGCACTGGTGAGTTTAGTGTAACAGTGTTCTGACCTCATACTTAACCCAATTAGTTATCCTTTATTATTACTGCTATTATTTCAGTTCTTCTTTTTCCATTGCATTATAACAAATCATATTTAAAAATAAATAAATAAAAAATTGAAATTATAAGTAAGAATGAAAATAATGACTGAATAAAAAATCAGGGCCAAATTCTATTCTCAGGAACCAAATAACCTTGGCTACTACCTATTTCACCGTTAAAGCCTTGCACTCTGATGCACCTTCCTCATTCCATTCACTAATTTTACCCTATAACCATTTATTTTTAATTTTGTCATTAAATGGGTCCATTTATATTCCACTGCCTTATTAATAACTTTTTTTTTTTTTCAATTTGGAATAGTCTGTCAGTTCTACACAAAGTATCTTTCTTAAAATCTGTTATTAAGATTCTAAAAAAATCCCTACAACTTGAGTCCTAACTCTTTTCCTCTGTGAAATATTCATGGACTAGACTGGGGAGCACTTGCTTCCCTATGCTCAGAAATATTAGGAGGTGACTGAGCAGGGCAAGAGAGCCTGTCCATACACCTCAATTGACCATAAATAATTTTATACTATGCTGCCATATAGAAGAGAGCTCTTACATTGCTAGTAATAAAGAAAGAAAGAAAAGAAAAAAAAAAGGGCTTTAAATGGATGGCTTTCTCCAAGTCCAGAGCTGACATTATAAATGTTTTCATTACAGTGAACCTGAAGAAGCCAGTTCACATTGATATCACTGGAGACTTAAAAGCTCCTGTTAGAAGGTACAATCTAGAGCTTCCCAAGTCACCGCTGCATAAACAATATACAGCAAACTTAGACCTCATCCAGAACAGGTACTTGTATAAAACAGGCAGTAGTTAAGCTACAATGAAGTTCTGAAAAAGGTGTTTCATAATACGCTTTCATCTGATTTCTGAAAAAATTAAAAGGAGTTACCATTGCAGTGCAGTGGAAAATAAACCTGATAAGGATCTATTTTTTGTGTATTTATTAACATGAATGGAAGGGTGTCACTTTGGAGGCAACTAGATAACTGGGAGAAGAGGTCTAGGCCAGTACTGTAGCACAGAATTACGAAGAGGAAGACTGATCTGAAACCGATCAATCTCCTGATTATTTGATCAACTGATCTCTTTTAGGCCTATGCTCATGCGTGTCCTGCCTTGAAAGGACTGAAAAAATGTATATTTGGGGTATTAAGTGAGCATAAATATAGTATTCTAAGACAAAGAAGTTTCGTGACGCCTTCTGACATTCCCGTGATATTCCTATTATGAGAGAATAAAGAAACATTTAAATTCAAAACATGAAGCTGAGAGATTTAAATATATATATATGTACGTCTTTACTCGTGTCAGATTGTTCATGCACTAAGTATATCTCACAGAGCAGACTATTCGAACAGCATCTTCCACTTACACCATTTTCCTATCCATTTCAGACACCCTTACGTGACTGATTCACAGACTTTATGGTCAAATCTGCTTAAAATCAAGCCCTTTGTAGACACCTGGAAAAATATTGTTGCATTTCTTTGAAATCAATACTCTAGTTAGGATGCTTTAATCTTACAAATCTCATATTTCATGGGCTGTTTTTATTAATTTTACAAGGTTACACGAGCAAGTATTGGACAGCAGAAGGCAGCATCTCTTAGAGAAGGGAAAATACCAGCATGATGTAAGTTTATTGTTTTCACTGATGTCAAGGTAAAAATATGTACTAATAACTGTATTTTTAAGTGATTTTTCAGTGATCAAATCTCATGAGTACTGAAACATGTGAAGGCTTCCTCCTTAAGGCTACATTAATATGTTATTTGCCAGTCATGTTTTATACTTTTTCCTTCTATTATCTTTCTTCTATTATTCTATTATTTTCTTTTATTCTCACATATATAATGAAAAGCTCAACTTGTTTTAGGCATTTTCCAAAATACTCAAGAATATCTATGCTCTAGCTAGTTGCAAAGGACAGAAATTATGGGAAAGTGACTGAGGCCAAGATTAGGTAAATTAAAAACAATATGCATAACGTAAATTGATGAAATGTGAAAAGTATATGCAGAAGTGAGTCTTTAAGAGAAACTTATGTACAAAACTTATGTACAAGTCTCAGTGGATACAATTGGGAAGTTCACACTGTCATTGAAGTTAAAGTGCATTTTCTATATCAAAAGCAGGATTTTTTAATGATACATTCCAATTCTGTGTGAAAAACAAAGAAAAAAGTTAGAAGATAGTTTAGATTACTCAAGCTTGCTTGATAATATAGCTCCACTGACTCCTGCTGCTTATATCAGAAACGATTCTGAGGAGAGAGCGATTAAAAAAAAAAAAACAAAAAAAAACCCCTCAGTATTGTTCCGTATCTTCTTTGCCTTTTCATGTTGCCAAACCATCTTTTGCTAGAGTGAGAAAGATAGATGTGTTCCTAGTTCCTTTTGAGTGGGGAAGACTTGCTTAGCAGGGGTGAAAATTTATCTGTCTAATGTGTTTCAACCAAGATCACCATGAGGTGCCACTACTTTTTTGGATATCACATTAAGTCAGCCTTCTCTTACTACACTTTTTCCTCTGTTGCTTGAAGATATAGAGGCCATATTTCAAATTCAACATGGCCAGGAATAATGGATCAAAATGACAGCTAAGTTTCTCCCCAGACACTACCAGAATGAAGAGATTTATATCATTTCATCAAAACGCACTGCATGATAATGCAGTGCACACACAGAAATTAATGTATGGATCAAAGAATAAAGGCCAAGTCCTGTATATTGCAAAGAACTGTTTTAAAAAGTTTTATGAGGTAAAGTGTGTCCCATTAAAATAATTATGATATATCTGCTTTATTAAGCAAAAAACGGGGCTATAATATTCATAATTTAGCTTTCTAGAAACAGTCTGGTGGCACAAGGATTTTGTGCAGTTTATGTACAAAGCTTTTGCATTGCATTAGTTTCTTGTATTGTTTTCACTGAATAAACTGGATTACAGGCACTGCTTCCATGTAGCTGTGGTTGCAGAAACATTCAATGATTTTTTTCTTCAAATTTCTCCAGTGCTCTGATGTGCTTGAGATAGCATTGTTGGTCTCACAACATGCTGGAGTTTTCTTCATAGTGGAGTAAAATAATTTTAAATTTTCTACTTAAGAATCAATTCAACAGATCATTTAGCTAAAGCTAAAAATGTATTTATACCCATCTCCCCTCAGGATAACATTTGTGTGTATACTTCAACTTCAGTATGTACTGAAGTGTTTTCCTGAAATAAACCCTTACTACTTTATGTTTTTAATGAAAAAATCGTATCAAAATACATGATTTTTTTTTTCCTGTGAAAGTGGTATATGTGGAAAGAGATGTAAAAGATATAGAAAGGTTTGATCTTTTTGAACTTTATGCTTAGATCAAAATAGTCTTAGATAAATTAAATCTCTTTGCTATCTTTTATCTAGTTACCACAAGTAACAGAACTATCTTATGCTGACTCTAGTATGGAATGTGAAGACAACATAGCAACAGCTTTTAGCACCTGTCCATTGTCCCCTTCTGTTTTTTGGTCCTCTAACTATGCACAGTTTTCAGAAGAAAATTTCAATACAAACCTGATGGGCAACCCTTGGGAAGAGACCTATGAAGATAAGCAGCAAAACCAGGTTTGATTAATATTTTTCTTCTCCTCAGAATTATTTTTAACTAAATTTCATTTATTTGGGGTATAGAATTAGTGTAATGTTGAAGCTAATAACAAACAACAACATTTCTTGTAGGCTAGTGGCAATGATTATTCTGTATACAAATATATTTCTTTTAGTGGTGTGAAACAGCCTCAGTTTGAGCCTGTATTTGCTGAACTCTCAGTATTGCTGATATCTGCAGGAAGGAAGTTAGCCACATACTGCGGCTGTCTTTTGTTTCTGGTTTGTAAAATTGCTTAAAGAAAACTGAAGTACACTACAGTTATAAATACAGCTTTCTTGAATGTACAGTTAGTATAAAAGGGTGTCGTATGATCCCAGGTGATAACCGTGGCCTAAGGAAACAAGAACTTCTATAGCTCTGTCATCAGCAAAAGGAAACCAAAGAAAATGCTGTCCACTGCTAAACAGAATCGATGACCTACTGACAAAGGACACGGAAAAGCCTGAGGCAATAGAGACCTACTTTGCTTCAGTCTTTTCTGGCAAGGTCTGCTCTCTGGCATGTTTTCAAGCCCAGGTTTGGGGAGAGACATACAAAACAGCAGTGAAGCAACAGGTTAAGGAATCCTGAGTAAACTGGACACAAACAAATGCATGGGACTGGACAAGGTGCATCCAATACTAAGGGAGTTGGCTGACATCACTGCAGGGCAGATGCTCATCATCTTTGAAAGACTGTGGTGATCAGGAGATCTTCTCAGCAGCAAAAAATACAAAAAAGCTATGCCCATATGCAAAGAAGACAAGCATGATCCAGGGAAGTTCTAGATCTTCAGCTCACCTGTTACAGAACCAGACCTCCTGGAGGTCATTCAAAGTTGCATGAAGAACAAGAAGGTGACTGAGAACAGTCAGCATACATTTCCCATGGCCATGCTGTGCCTGACAAATCTGATTAACTTCTGTGATGAAATGACTGGCTCTGTGGATAAGGGTCAGCAGTGAATATTATTTACTTTGACTTTAGGAAGGCTTTTGACAAAGTTTACCTTGTGGGATCCTTGTAGCAAAAGTGGGGAGGAATCAACCAGAGGAGTGGATGATAAGTTGGGTAAAAAACTGGCTGTACCATCATGCTCAAAATAATTGCAAAGACAATTATTTTATGTCTAGTTGGCAACTGGCAGGGATGCCCAGGATTTAATAACAAGTCTGATATATTTTCATCAGCAATTTGGATAATGGGACAGAATGCACCCTCAGCATCTCAGCAGGTTCATAAATGACACCAAATTGACAGAGTGGTCATTACAGTTGGAGGGCTGCTGCTCAGAGGGATCTTGACTTGCAGAAGGCCAAAAAAAAAACTCATAAAGTTCAACACAGATAAACAGAACATCCTGCACCTCAGAAGGAATAACTCCACATATCTGTGTAGGTGGGGGACTGACTGAGTAGGCAGCAGCTTCGCAGAGAAAGACCTGAGAGTGCCAGTGGTTAACGAGTTGTACACAAGTCAGCAATGCACCCATGTAGCAATAAAGGCCTTCTACATAAAAGGCTGTAGTAGAAAGAGCATATACAACTGTCAAAGGCAAGTGATTGTTCCCCTCTGAAAAGCATGTGTTAGAAGGCATCTGAAATATTGTGTCCACTCTGGGCACTCTTAGCCCAAGAGAGAGATCAAACTGGAGGAAGACCAACGGAGGGTCACAAAAATTGCTAGTGGATTGGAGCTTATGATAGACATGGAGAGACTGAGCAAAGAGGGTTTGTATAGCTTGGGAAAGAGAAAGCTATAAGGGGATGAGGTAGGGAATCAGACTCTGTCTTCCAGAATCTAAATAGAGTTACAGACAGGACAGAGTAAGAGGTGCACAGTGAAATGACAAGAAATAAAAGTCACAAGTTTAAATGATGGAAATTCTGCTTGTATAGTAAAAAGTGTTGTCACAAAAGTAGCTAAACACCAAAATAGGTCATCTAAGGAGGCTGCGGAGTCTCAGTCCTGAACAATCCTGAGCAATCTGGACTAGCCTTGAAGCTGGCCCTGCTTTGAGCAGGAGGTTGGATTAGACACCTCTTGAGATCCCTTCCACACAACAGCATTCTGTGATTCTGTGACCTTCGGTGGAATGTCAGCTCTTTCCAGTCTATCCAGCTTGTCGATATTATGGGAGCATGGAATGCTTAAAAGGGCATTTTGCATGCTAGCAGTGACATGTGCATACAGAAAAGTATGAATTGTATGGAACTCAGTTGGGCTGTAATGTTTTAGCCTTTACTGTAAAGATAAAAAGAAGTAAAAACAGTTGGAAATCATGTATATTGTTTGCAAACACAACTTTAAAGTTTAAAACGCTATAACTATTCTATAAATTCAGGGTTTGACAGTTTTGATCATTTTCTCAGCCAGGAATTATTTCGGATCAAGACCCTTGGCTTTCAAAACACCCAAGCCAGTGTATTTTAAGAAAGTCTGATACAGTGCCTCTGGAGCTGTTCAAGCCAGTGCACAGGTAGGCAGTGATTTGATATTAGAGAGAGCAAAAATCACAGTAAAGTAAGTAAGGGCAATACCTGCAACTTATTGTTACTTGATTTTTCACAGATTTGTAGTGCTTTTGAAATAGAAATTAAAGTTAAATGAGAAGACTGAACATACAAAGCTGTTTAAATTTGCAGAGAGGCAGCAAACTGTGATTTTGGTAGGTTCTTGGAACCATGGTCTGTTTTTTGCAATATTGCAAACAGAATGGTATTTCTCAATTCATCCACAAGCATGGATTCACTGACAGGCCAAGGGGAGGGTCACTGCTGCCACTCTCATTAGTTCTGGGCACTGTTGCAAGCACTTTTCTGATGACCTTGATGTTGTAGCAATTGAGCAACTTCTCCACCTCCATTGTTTATATTTGGGATTCCAGGAGCAAAAACATTTATTCTTCTTCTCTTTTATATGTGATTCTACTATCTATAGCTTTTTTTTTTTTTTTTTTTTTTTTTTTTTTTAGAATTGATTCAAGAATACTTTCATGAGAAATGCACTTTGTTTCTAAAAGAACAGGCAGAAACCTAGGATTGCTTTCTCTTTACATTTGCTGATTAAAAATCTTTTAATCACAGAGGGTTTAGGGCCAGAGTCATTTGTACTGAACAGCATTTCACTGAACAGTTTCTTTCTAGGTGTTATTTCCTTATATCTAGGGATCTTACAGGGCTAACTTTCCTTTATTCTTTCTATTCTGTTAGTCTGTTGTCTGTGAAAGTTCATGTCAGTCTCTGGAGAGAGCCATAAAAAGACCATACACTATTCTGCAGTTCCTGAAGTACCTGCACTCTGTTTACCTGGGGGGTCAAGGCACTGGGTAGCCCACTGACCGCGATACCTTGATGGACACAGCAGCCTCCAGTCTTAGCCAACATAACTTTCTCACTTTTCCTAGCTCCTCCTAGCTTTCTGCAGCAAAATTTAAAGTTAGGATAATGCTCACCTTGCTGTATATCTTCGTGACTTCCTGATGAATACCTTGATGTTAAAGCCGTACATAATCTTATCTTGCCTACGTCTCCCTTTTCATTTCTCCACAGGCCCTCAGGTCTGCACTCCCCTTAGTCATGGCACCTCTCACAGTCCTCCACCCACTCATGGCTCACTGACAATGTGAAATCTCCTTTCCGACAGCTCTTCAGCTCCATTTCTGTGTGCTTTCCTTGTTTTGTTTTCACTCATTATATCCATAAATTCTTTTACCTTAGTAGCTGTCAACTCTCCTGGGAAGGACGTATCTTTCACAGGATGTGAAAAGCATAAACTTGTACAATCATTTAACATAATTGTAGCATACTGATGATGGAATCGATGTGCATACATCTGAGAGCTGTGACCCCTCAAGTTCATTAAATATTAACTAAAAATTGTAGGTGTCTTGTAAAAATAAGTCTTTCACTCTGAGTAGTGCTTAGCCATTTCCTCATCTATTATCTTTTACTTAGCATTACAAAATGTTCAGCTGGAATTGCTCCACAAAAAGTTTTTACCTTCCTCAGTGGTATCCAACTTTCTCTAGATACAAACCATATTATATTTAGTCTTTTAAAACTGATGCATGGGTACTTTCTCTCTTAAGTTCTCTAGGATCTTTTTCCAGTTCCAAGTATTTTCTGATCAAGACATTACAGATTTTTTTTAAAAAGTTTTTACTTTACCACATTTCAATTTTCAAGTTCCACTGATAGCATTGTCTTTTTATTATTATTTTTGTTTTATTTTAATAAAAGGCATGTTTTGAATGTCCATGGCCATTTCTGCTAATTCTCTGCATATATAAATCTCTTAACTCTTCCCTCAGATTTTCTGAAATGTCAGTCAAGAGATTAAACCTAGAAAGAAGTGGAAATTTTTAAATTAATATCCAAATAAGTGAAAGTGTGATAGCTTTTGCACTAATGATAAACATGATAGCATCCTTCAAAACCACTACTACCAGAAGTGGGGGAGGGAAGTATGGGCAAAACAAAATGTCTGACTGGCCTCCTGACTGTAGAGTAGAAAACCTCTGTGCTTAATTACGATTACTGACCTCAATTACAAAAAAAAAGTCATCTTGCTGAAGAGACCAGGAATTAAAAAAATGCTCAGATCTTGTAATGGGCTTTCAGTACAAGAGTGAACTGTAGCCCTGAAGAATAAACTTTTTATGAACTGAAGAAGCTGTCTACATCTTCTTTTTCTTCCTTTCTTTTTTTTTTTTCTTTTTTTTTTTTCTTTTTTTTTTTTTTTTTTTTTGATACAGAGTGGACTTCTTTGGTCAGCTGAGTGGAGCAGCAGTGACATACTGTGGCTGATTTTATAAATCACAATCACAGTTTCCTACTCGAGGATATGCTCCATGTCTTGGCACATTTGGAGAAATCATGAAACAGAACTCTGTTTAAATCAGCCTTACTATAACGTGGAGATAAAATACAGGCACTCTTTCAGTGGAAATAACATACACTCACGACAGAAGCAAGTGTGTTGAGAAGCAAAGTCTGATTTTTTTTTATCGAGTCGATCATTTGTAGTGTTAGCAGTTAGTATTTTGCTAATTTATATACTGAGCAAGCTGTGTTTTTTTAATTCCCTTCCCCCAAAGGCTGGACTATATGAATTCTGCCAGGAAAAATCCGGTGATAATGACCAGTAAAGAATTAGAAAACAGTGAAGGAATAAAAGAACCATTGTTTGGTGTCGTGAAAGAAACCACAGAACGGAAAGCTCCCCAACATGAAAGTGATTGTCCCTTTCTGGCACTGTTTGAAGATGAGAGCCAATCAATCCATAATAATTCTTCCACAAGACATTTTAATCCTTTTGTTAACCAAAGCAGTACTGCCAATTTTTTCATTGATCTTGAAGACAGAAATCAAATGACCAACAGAGATTATACGTACGATACTGGAGAGGCTCATCCTGCAATTAAAGCGCAAAACAAATCCATAGACAGACACCTGAAAGGCATTTTCACAGCTCCAGAACAGGTTTTGTGTAAAAATAACAATGCATCACTTGCAAGCTACCAGAAAGGCAGCTTTCATAAAACCCACCTGCAGGACTGTCATGAGGGACAGCACTACTTCGTGCCATCTGGAAACAAAGAAAAGCCTTCAATACTCGAAAAAAGTGGTGAGTGTCAGCATTTTAGGGACATAAGTTCTACGTTTTATTCTTCTTTTAGACACATTTTTTTTAAACAGAGGTGTGTCTGCTCTGGCCTAAAACACGTTATGAATCTTTGTGGTGCAGCAATTTAATTTTAAATCAATTATTGTTAGAAATTGACAGAAGTAGATATTTTCAAACTGTATTTATGCTACTGCATTTTTAAAACAAGATTTACTTTTGATTTTAGAGACATTTGCTTATTATCGTGATCAGCAGATTAACTTAAAGGAGAATGTGCAGAACTATTCAATAAACAAAAGGTGAGTGCAGTAAAAATAGTCCATCTATTAACTAGTGACAACTGCAGACACCTTGCTGAATTGCAGAAACCCTGGCTAAGAGGACCTGAAGGCAAAATTCTATACAATATTACTGAAGGCCTAGTCCAGTGAAAATAATAGTGAGTAATGTGAATAAACTTACGTGCATGTAAGCCCTTTGTACATCTGTCTGTAATAGCTAAAGAGGAAGATTCCCCGCAGTCAAACTGTTGTTGTGATTTTGTTCTCTAAAAGACCTTGTCTCCTTTCACTGACTACAAAGGAAATTAGTGTCTTCTCTGGGCCAAAGTTAACATGTATGAGTGCCCCACGTTTTTCATCAAGATAGTTTTGTCACAGACTGATGTATAACAAAGCAGTGCTGTCTTCAGTCAACTCATAATATAGTTTGTATTTCAACATAAGTGAAATTTGTTAAAAACAAACAAACAAAAAAAAAAAAAACAACCAACCAACCAACCACCAACAACAAAAAAAAACAATAGTTTCTTGGCGTTAAATCTCAGGTTCATAAATTAATTGAATTATCTCAGTAGTGGGAAACATTTCATGAGTACTGAAGACAAAACAAAAATTGCATGCAAAAAAGTCAGCAGTAGTGACTTTATTTCAGAAAGCAAGTAAAAGTACGGGGAAATCACTTATCAGAGAACTCATGTTTGCATCCCTCAGAGATGAGCCTGTGAAAGAAGCAGTCTGGAAACAGAATCAGCTCTTTGAATTTGAAGAGGTAACCTTTTAAATATATATATTTTTTTTGGTGTTACCTACTACTGAAGTGTTTGCACCATTCATTTGGGGTGAAGAAGGAATATCCACAACAGTTAGAAACTGAATTTAGCTTCTCTGAATTAACTTGGAATCTTCCTGTCCTTCATGCTTTATATGAGGAGTACAGAAATAACAGCTTCTAGTTAAGTGGTTCAGCTAGTCCTTTCAGGTCCATAATTCACATGGTTTGATTCACACCTAAGCTGATGCCTGAAATGCAGTATATAAATTACTCTTTACCCTAAGGTCTGACTCTGTGGCAGGGTACAGAGGTTATATGCAGGATACTTCAGCATTATAGTGGAGCCCTATGCCATCACACATATAAAATCTCCTGTAGATATTTTGTCTGTAGAAGTCGCTCAGGTGCATATGGTATTGCTCAGGTTTTTTTGCAGTGAGTCCTTTATGTAATAGAGAAACAGAAAGTTCCTCACCTGACCTGAGGTGCTGAACCAGCTGAGCCCTCACTATTAATGCTTGTTTTCAAAAGTTTGCAACAGCACAAGAGGAAGAGTGTAAGTTGGGAGTGAGTTCAAACCTTCACAAGATGAAAAAAGGTTAGTACCATTTACATATTATTAAGTCAAAAATCAGATTTTTCTCTATATATGAGACTGAAACTTATTTTTAAAGCCAGGGAGAAGTGTTTTCATCTTTGTAGGATGTTACATTTGATGAGTGTTCCTATTTTTGATTGATGCAGCACTGTATAAAGACCATTACCAGGTAACTACGTATTAGCTTTTCCTTGAAGAGAGAAATTCAGATGGTGTTCTTTCTGGTGAGTATTATCCACATATTTTTCATTGCCCCATATCCTCCAAATTTGTCCCCTAAACTGAAAAGACAGCTCTAAAAGTAGGGTTAGCTTCGAAATAAATAAATAAATCCATGAGAGAGGTCAGGTGTGTTAATCTGAACATCACAGCTCAAGTTTACAAACATCACCATTTTGTAACAGGGCCAAGTAAATGCCAGTCATTGTCTTTCTTTCTATTCCTGCAGATCTCCATTGGTAGGAAAAAAAAAATCTTGGACAAGTCTCTTATATTATTTAATATGTTCACAAAATGTTTCTTGTTTCATTTTACTGGTCTAGTCTTTACCAATCTTTATTCTCTGCCACCAGACTACGCAGTGCAGTTCAACATATGCACAGGGTGAGGGGAGTCGGCAGAGAGATCCCACACCCTTTTTGCTCCCGCAGTAGCTGTATGGGTCAGCCGTGCTGGCTGTATTTCCGAGCAGAAGACCTCCCAGGGGCCTCCAAGAGAAAAACCTGACCATAAGCCCACATAACTTGTATGGTAGCCAATGTGTGCAGGGTTTTTGCTGCATTCAATCCCTTCCCCTGCTCTGCAGAACCCCTCCTCTTGGGTAGCACGACGCTGCTGCCAGTGCAGATTAGCAGCTTAGCGTTAGCTTTGGGACACCCGTCTCACACATTCTGCTGTGATATGCTGTCTTGAGAGAGGGAGAATCGACTCTTGCCATATCCCAGACTGACCTTGCTAGCACTTTATTCCTGAAATGGTATCTTAAAACTGCTTCAGAAGTAGCAGTTATGCTTAATTCTGCATTCTGTGCTTGGGAGTTGGATGTTCGGGGAATATTTGGTGAGTAACTTTTCCTTCTGTTTGAGCTCAAATTTCAGATGTGGAGTCACCGCTCAGCAGCCCCTCACCCAGCTACTCTCCAAGACAGACAGAAAGCTGTTTCAGCTCTAGTCCTGACATGGTGAGTGCTGCTCCCTGACGAGTTTACAGGGGTTCGTTTGAATGGTATCTGTATGCCTGCGCACATCTAAGGGTGGATGCAGCTGGAATCTTATTTACGGTTTTTGTTTTGTACAAGACAACTTCATATGTGAGCAAAACAAGAAATGATTAGATGTAAATTTTCCTAAGTTTAACAGCCCTGTGGTCTGATCTCTTTACAATACCAGGCCTAGTGGAATTACGATAACACAACTGTGGAAGGATGCTAAGCAAGCTTCTGCTCCCTTCCTTGGTGTGTGGCTGCCTTACTTTAAGTGCCAGTAAGGGAGGAGGATTTGACAGTGTGTGTGTTTTCAGCCATTACTGAACACAAAAAGGCCACACTATATAAATAAAAAAATCTGCATGAGAGGAAAGATCCACCTTACCCACCTTCTTTCCAGCAAAGGCCAGGAGCATGTTCCTGCAGAAAGAACACAAAAATCCAACAGACAGTTCTGGCCTTTCAGTTTATTTCATAATTTAATTGTGAGTTGATTATTAACTTAGTTATTGAACTGTTTTAACAGTTATTCACACAATTCCGTTCATACAGTCTGAAGAGGAAGACACGGCCAAAAAGAAGTATGTGGACAAACGGTGTTTCCAGATAGGCAATGCCAACAACACCTCGGGCTCAGCAAGCAAAGAGACCCCCAAGGCCTCTCACAGGGGATCTGAGCCTCTCCAGCACTGCAGGAGTTTGACCAGGGTGGAAGATAACTATCTTCAGCAGAAACGCGCTAGCTCACGTGCCACAGAGGAGGCAAATAAAGACCACGCTGCCCCAAGTGAGGGCAGCTCCTTACACCAAACCCGTAAAAAAGAGCACGTCCCTGACAGTCCAAGGCGTGATGGTTGGTCACAGACTGAGAGCTGTGCCCCAGCAGCAGGGAAGGCGGATGCTGCCACCCAGTGTGACACCGTGCGGGTGTGCAGCTGCGGGAGCTCCCTCCTCCCCGCCCGCAGCCCCGGGGGGCTCCCTCCTCCCGGCACCGCAGGCACCGCTGGAGGGCACAAAATGCCAGAGCATGAGGCGCCGCAGCCTGCAGGCACAGGCAGCGCGGCAGGGAAGGCAGCGTTTTCTTCTGAAGCCGAGTATCTGAGTTTGGCTGACAGAACAACTCTAGAGGTTCTGAACTACATCGATGTCATGAAGGAGAGAGAAAAGCAGTGACCAAATAGAACGGCATGCAAAGGATACAGAAATAGTACTTTCAAGTTTTGTCTTGTTCGCAGTAGGTTTAATTTAGTTCTCATATCTTGATTTTTCTAGCCTGGCTAGACAAAATAATGTTGCTGTTGCTTATCACTTGTTGTTGTTGCTTATCAGTTACTTACTTTGGATCTCCATCTACCTTCTCTAACTATGGATTTCTATAGATCTCCCAACTGTTAACAATGAATTTTACAATAGCTTATTAAACATAAACCTTAGGTACTAGATTTGCGTTCCCACCATATACCTGTAGGATTCTGTGGTTTGAGGATGAATTTGCTTCTCTGGAAGGTAGTAGAGGGATTTTACTTCACTTAAGATACATTTGATGTGACTCTTAGTTCAGAACTAGTCTGATTTTTATCCATTTTAACAGGCGAACTAGCCTTTGCCTTATGTTTGTACTAAACATTAAAATGAAAACATAAAAATGAAACAGAAAAGGCATATCTGCGCACATAAAATAAAAGGTACTTTTAAAGGAACTAATTTATTAATTTTTAACAAAACAAACAAACAACAACAACAAACCCAAATGCTTGAACTTCCTTCCACAGCAATCTATTGATTCATTCTCTGTTAATACTGTTAATACTGACTGTTAATATTGACTGTTAATACTGACAAATCTTTTATGTGTTTCTGCGTTTTGCCAGCAGGTTGAAAATATGGAATTATTTTTTTCCTTATTCCAGTATTCGTTTGAAGCTACAAATAACAAATAAAATTTCCTGATAATATTGTTTCTAGGTTATATTCTTTCCATTTAAAATGGTTCCTAGTAAAGATGGCTCACTGTGTTACTTCTGATTATATTTCTATACATCCTTACATAAATGTATGTAAGCTATGTTACAGGCTAGTGCTTACACACTGCAGGAGACTTGCTCGTATGAGGTTAATATGTTGTGTTTTATCCCTCGGAGCCAGCTGTTAGAAGATTCGGGGCCCTTATTTCCACCAGGTCAGTTTCTTTTATTTCTACATTTTGTAATGAAAGGTCTTGTGGATGTGGATGTGTATCATCCAGCACCGAAGAGATTCTTCGCCAGTCTTTGTCTCAGTTCTCATCATCAGACCAATGGCTGTGTTTTCTGCCGGTTTTTTTATTTGAAACTAAAAGGCGGCCTACATTGCTGAACAGTTTGCGGGTTTATGTCTACGCCATGTTAAAAATAGCATCTCTCGGAAATGTCAGTGGACTTTTTTCTTCACTTTGAAGAAAATAGCATTGTATTTTATATAGAAAAATTGCATACACAGGAAGTGGCTTCACAGCCGGACTTCTGAAATGTGAAACTATCATTTAGCCTATTCACCGCCCACTTCCTAAGGCTTGACATAAGCAGATTTTCTTTTTTAGGTTGCCTCAATTTATTGTCAAAGCAAGCTCCCTAGTCATTTCTTTAGCTGAAACTGCAATGATCATCTTCTTCACAGGGGGTATAATTTATCTGAATAATGCTCGTGATTTGCTGAAAGCTCAGCAGTTACCAGTATTTTGTGAGGCACAGTTGTTCGCTCAGCGTTATGAAACTTGCTCAGACTGCGCCACACGAGGCTGTGATGGCTGGAATCAGGACATTTCCAAGGCAAGCACTGTCCCAGCTACAGCCCGTACACCACCTGGCTGAGAGCTCTCTGGTGGCTGTGCTTTGATGGTGCTGAAGTGACCCATCCCAACACAAACAGTCAGTAACGTGCAGTGGGAGAGATACTCATGATTTCTGCTAGAAAGGTACCATTGCTGGGGCTTTTGGATTTTGTTTTGTCTTGCGGTGAGTGAAGCTACCCAAATTGAGGCAGATGTATCTGATCTGCAGAGCGAGGCAGATTCCCAGTCTGCTCCGGTGAACCTACTGGGCAAAGAGGGCAGGCCAGAACTGGGAGAAGAGGACTGGTAGCACCGCATGGCCCAGTGTAGGTGTTTCAAAGGAAGCAACACCTCCTTAGTAAGTTAGTTCCCACATTTCACACAGTTTAGGGCCTCTCACTGGCTGTAGCTTATTTTCTCCACTGCACTTAAGCCACTGTAGAGAAGCTTTTAAAATCTGCCAGCTCTCAGCCTGGATTGCACCATTTCCCAGCAAGGGCTGAAAATATGCAGCTTGGAGCCAGGCACAAATTTTCTGACTGCATGCAAGAGTTGCACATATCTCTCTAATATGATAATTCACCACTCGGAATATGTCAATCAAAGCAGACCATCGTGTTCCAAGGTCTTTGGATGAGAGCCTATAAAATCCAATTGCCTTGCAATTTTTACCTGTGATTACAAACCAACCGCAAGGCTAAAAACTATCTCTGTAGCGGTATGTGTGCTGGTGATGAAGATAAATAAAACAGCATGTTCTTTTTAGCCGCTGGAGAAGTATTTTAAAGTATTTATGTGACTCTCATTACATTAGAAGAGAACCATGCCTCCTCCTTATCTCAGCGTCAGTCTCCCACTGTGCTCAGGAGCTTTCTTTCACCTCTGATTTCTTGTGACTTTTTGGAAGAGCTGAGCTTGGTTTGGCAGGACTCTCCTCTGTCTGGAGCGGCAGCCTCCAATCCTGATTCCTTCAGGTGATATTTTAGCAGTTGGTGCTATTTAACCACCAGTACTTACAACCTTCAGCAATGACCGTCACCCATCATACACATCCATCACCACAAGCTTTCTCTGAGGCAAGGATAGACACAGAGATGCTCCTTTTTCATCCATTGTAATCTTCCTGGAAGAGTGATAAGCCTCTGGGGAGGCCACAGGAATGTACGTTGTTTAACTGGGTTCAGTGAGAATCAATTATAAAATGAGTTTTGCTGGGGAAAAGGACAGAATTGTACCTGTAATTAACCAAAAATAATTTGTTAATTTGTTGTATTGGCGCGTGAACATTTATAAATAAATATGGATGGAAAGACAGATTCTCTTACTGAAAATGTTGCCCTGAGCTTCAGTCCAAAGCAATTTTCATGTGTAGCTGGTAACCTGTTTTTCCTATAAAATCAACTCTAATTACAGTAATGTGCAAGGTAAGCATTCAGACAAAGTTTTCTGGGCAAACACCACCAGGACCTTCATTTCATTCCTCGGGCAGTGTGTAGCTGGGCATTATTGTGCCAACAGCCTCTACGAACTTTGCAGAAATCCCGATTTCATTTTTGCGAAGGATTATCATTGTGAGAAATGAGAAGCTTAAGTCTTCATACAAGTGATTATTTCTCAGGTGGAAAGTGTTTGTGAATTGGCTTTTTAAGGGTTTTAGCAGAGAGCTGATTTAGGAAGAATGAGGTTTCCTGGAAAAAGCATTAACTCTCTGCATCCAAATCCTCCTCCATCCCCAACAAATCCAATGACATTTCTGCTACCGTTCTCCAGCCTCTTTTCAGATACGGCTTCTGACAGGTTGGAGGTGACAGCCTCAGTGATTTGAGTCAGGGCTGGCTTCTCCAGCAAGGTCTCGCGACTCCGTGAGCCAAATACCATCCTCCCTCCCTCTCACCTAGCCACAACAGCCTATGGGGAGCCCAGGTGCGGCACCCA